>NC_056728.1:642777319-643077319 GCF_019279795.1 Protopterus annectens
TATTTTCTTAATGTATCAATAATGTACTTGTGTATTATGATTAAATCTTAAGTTTGGGATTTTTTCAAACTGATTCACAGAACTAATTATAAGTTCTAATGACTTTTTTATATTTCCTGGTAGTAAAATGCCATCAGCAAAGAGCTGAATCTTTAGTGTGAATTTTTTTTTTAAATGTTGACACCATTAATGTTCTAATTGGATCTAATACTATTAGCAGAAGGGTTCTATAGCTAATGCAAAAAGTAAAGGTGATAATGAAGAGCCTTGTTGTATGCCTTTTGTGTAATTTAAAGGAATTGGAAAGAAAATAACTTCAGCATAACTAAAAAGGGTTGTATAACTTGGCAATTAACGCATTTAGCTCAGGTGAGAAATTATACACATACTGTTTTAAACAGGTCTGACCAATTAACCGAGTCAAAAGCTTTATCTAAATAGTGACTAATGATAGCAAGGTCTTATTTATGATTGTATATATTCTTAAGTTGTCTTGTACTTGTCTATTTTAAAATAAGAGTTTGATCATTGTTAATTAGTTTGGTATAAGTAGTTTAATTCTGTTAGCTAAAATGGACATAAACATTTTATAGCCCACATTTAAAAGTGAAATGGGTCTGTATGATGAACACTTTTTGTAGGATCCTTACCTTGTTTTAAAATTGATGATATAAGGGAATATTTCCATGATGTAGGGATTTCAGCAGCAATTTTTATTTCTCTGTAGACCTTCTCTAATATTTTAACTGCATTATCCGGTAGTATTTTATACAGTTCTAGTATAAGAGCATCTAAGCCCTGCACCTTATTATTTTTTTAACTTTTTATTTGATCTTTTATTTCTGTTAAAGTGAATGGTCTGTCAATTTTATTTGTTTACTTATTTTATTATTTTTTATTTTCCCTTAGAAAAGTTTCATCCACATCATCATTTAGATAATTTGTATTATTATTTATATTTTCATAAATATTTTAAAGCCCTCAAGAATACTTTTAATGTCTGTTCTTTTTTGTTATTTATATGTTTTATAATTTCTTTGATATGATTTAACTTGTTCAATTTCTTTGATCTAAGATCAAGTTTATGGAAGCCTAAAGGGTTTACTGAATATGTCTGGCATTTAGGTTTTTCAAGGTTTATTGAAACTGTATGATTTAGAATTTCAACATATATTGTATTTGTTTAAGTTCAGACTGATGTCATTTCATTTTAGTTTTAACTTTAGTGTCTATTTGGCCTGTAGTGTATTCCGTTCTTGGTCCCATTCTCTTATGTTACTAATGTACCAGGTTGTAACTCTTCCATTTAAGTAAGCCCACAGAATAGTGTCTCATACTTCACCACTCATGTTTATTTGTAGCAGCATTTTGATTTGTTTAATATACTAACCTTTAAATCCTTTTTTAATAGTATATGCTGGTAATTTCCTGTGATGTATTAAATTGTCAGCTTTTTAAAATAGTAATAAAGATTATAGCATTATGGTCTGATAGTGGACATGTAACTATTGAAACTTCTCTGATATGTGATAACATATTGAGACAAACTTTATCAGTATTTGTGTTCCATATCTATATGAATAATGGGTAAAATGAAGTGAGTTTGTTTTCTTAACTCATGCTTAGCCTTTAAATCTGAAGTTGTTTTCATTTGTTCTTCAACCTGTGGGTCATGGATCCGACTCTGCTGCATTTTCCAGCATCGGATCTGAGCTTCAAGCTCCTTGTCTACCGATAATGCCCCTATCTCCCTCCTCCTCTCAGATCTCATTTGCTGTGCGTATCACTAGCATCATGTCTGTTGTTCCAGGCTTTAGGTGAGTGAATTTTGTGATTCATTTTTCTTTTTGATCTTTCCTATCGTCTTTTCTGCTTTTACACCTACCTCTACCCTTGCGCTCAGGCGTCGGTCCTAGTTTCTCAAAAAAACAAGAAACGTATTCCTGTTTCTCACTTCTCTCTCTTTAGGTGTGTGTGTGTGAGAGTGTTTCTCTTCTTCCATCTACCATGGCAGAGACATCAAAGCCAGGGTTCTAGAAGTGCGCAAAGGGTGGCCATAAGCTTCCCCCTCTGATGGCCGCAGTCTGTGCATGGTCTGTTTACGGGTCCCACACCTGGATTCTTCCTGCTCGATCTGTGCAGGGTTCAACCCCTGTGCATTGATTGACAGGAAGAATAAGCTGATCTTAAAGGGCCTCCTTCCTCCTCCTACCACAGAGAGCCCAGCTTCTACTTCAGCTTCTTCCTCCACCCCAGCCTCTGGGTCTCAACCTCCCATCAAGAGGACTGGGGACAGGGAGAAGTGTAAACCGTGAGACTGGGATAGGCCTAGGAAGCATTCCCCCAACCTTTCTTCCTCGGCCGAGCCCCCATCGAAATCTCGCCCGGCTCTCAACTCGGGCTTCCCTCTGCTCTGTTCACCCTGCTTTTCCCCAGAGCCGGAGGTTTCTCTGGGCCGTTCCCCTGTGTCAGCCTCTCCCCCACCACCTCTCTAGACTGGTATCTGTGGCCTTCTCTGCCAGGTCCACCCACAGCCTTTCTGAAGCCAAGGTGGACAGGATGATGTGGAGATTTATCCACTCTCAGATTGAGATGGGAGTTTTGCCTGCCCCTGCCCCCTGCGGGGCTGGGGCCATGCAGTCTGCCTTTTTGCCAAACATTCCTCCAATCCATCACCCAGCTTTGGAGTCCTTGGGTCCAAGGTCCCTCAGCTTCGAGGGGTCAACACTGACCAGCTCAGAGCTGTATCCTCTGTGACGGATTCTAAGGGATGGTGTTGGCTCTGAGTTTTTCAGAGCCGGGCCATCTACTCGGGAGTTACAGCGCCTGGAGGTTCAGCTCCAGCCTCCCTGTTGACTCAGAGGATGTCATGGTTCCAGCTCCAGGGGTTTGTTCTCCTCCTGCTTTTAATGTGGTGGAGAGGGTCCTCTCGGTTCCATCGAAACCCTTGACACTTTCAGCCTCTGTGTCCGTCCTGGCTCCCACTTTGGTCTGGATTCCGGCCTTCCTGCCCTCTCAGGCACAGGCTGTTTCTTCACTCCAGGGAGTTCCCCCGCGGGAACAGCCTGAAGTTTTCAAGTCCTCCCCAGAGACCCCCTCGAGGAGGTTCCTCAGAAACACGTGTAAAAGGAGACACTTAGACTCCCCGCCGGAGTCTCCCACGGATGACACCAACTTGGAGGAACTGGAGGGTTCCCCTCAGTCACCCCCCCCCCCCGATAATGTCTGCTTTAGAGACATCATGGAGATCCTTCATCAGTGTAGGGGTGGTCTGCCCACAAACCCAACCCTGATGAGTTAGTGTTCTTGGAGGCATTTGGAGCAGGGTATATATTAGAAGACCGAATGTTTAGGTGATCGAACACCTAAACATCGATTTTCTAATATCGAACCACACAATGTTGAAAGTCCCAGGGAAACACGTCCCTCAGCCACAACACAAAAAAAATTACTTTACATCTAAATTTAGTGTTTGGGGGGGGGCTTCGCCCCCACACCCCCTGATGTGGGGACTCCCCCCTAACTAAATATACCAACTCCGAGATCGCTCAGCAGTAGGGAAATTGCAAAGTCCGGCAAATGGCCAAGGGAAATCTTTGTTCGAGTTAAATCGGCCGTTTGCTGGAGTTTGCTTTCGATATTAGAAGATTGATGTTTAGGTGTTCAATCACCTAAACATTCGATCTTCTAATATAGACCCTTTGGCTCAGGACCCTCTATCTCCTGGGTGTCCCTTCACTTGGTTTTGCTGGTGGATTTGATTACATCTCTGGCATAGAAGGAGCTTGACATTGAGGAGCCTATCCCAAAATGCCCTGATAAGATTATAAGTGCCCCATCAGACAAATTGCACTGTTTGAAGGGATCCTCGGTTGATGCCATGGTCTTGTTGGCAGCCACCCAAGAAAGAGCTCGTTCAGGAGAGCTCCATGGTACATCCGCCGGACCAAGAGTTTGACCATGGACTGTTTTGAAAAATGGTTTTATGCTTCAGCAACTTTCTTTGTGTGTGCGCTGAGCTACATAGCACACGTCATCAAGCTTAAGCGAGACCTGGTCAAGAGCATCGCTGGGTCTGCCCCAAGGTCCGTGTCAGCAGAGAAAAAGAAGGTTTTTTCCTTCCGCGTGGCCACCCTCACCTCCATTGCCAACACCTCTATGCAGCTCCTATCTCTCTCTTTACCGAAGACTCCGCTAGAGCAGCCGGGACAGGTGTTGCCATCAGATGTCATGCTTGGCTCCGACTTTGAGCCTTTTCATAGTTCTTTAGTGCGTCTTTTATGAATGCCCCATACGATGGTTCCACTCTCTTTGGGAAGACGGTGCACGACACATTGGTCCAGAGCGAGAAGGACGGGAAGACCTTGTCTGCCATCAGAATCCGCTTCTCGACCCCTCAATGATATTTCTCCAGGAATCGGCGAGGGGTGAAGAAGATGCGGTTCTGGAAGTCTCAGGGTTATTCCCAAGATGTTCAGGACTCGCCTTCCCCCAGAGACAGAGGTGGATTTGACAGACGCCACCCTCGTGGTAGAGGGGGTTGCGAGGAACCACGGGTCTCGTGTTTCCTTCCTAGACAGGCCCGCACAGCTGCCCTGAAGTGTTGCCAGGCTTCTCATCTCTGGGGGCAGTCGGGGGTCACCTCTTGCTACACCCAGCAGCCTGGGAGTCTATCACAGATGATTGGTGGCTGTTGTGAATCATATCCAGAGGATATTCAATCCCTTTCACTCAAATGCCACTTCCTCCCAGACACCTTCTGGAAATTCCACCCATGCAAAGGGAGGATGCAGTAGTGGAAATTTCCAAGCTCTTCAAAAAGCGCGTCATCCAGCCCATCCCCCCAGACCAGTCTGGATTAGGTATCTATTCCAGGTTCTTTTTGGTGCCATAGAAAACGAGGGATTTAAGACTCATCCTAGATCAATCCTAAACTTGTCAGTTGCGAAGACAAAATTTCGAATGGTCACTCTCCAATATATCCTGCCCTTCCTGCAGGGGAACAACTGGATGTGCTTGGTGGATCTCCAGGATGCGTGCTACCAGATGAAAATGGACAGGTGCTCTCTGAGGTTCCTCTGCTTCTGGCTGGAGGCCAATCATTACCAGTTCAGAGCGCTACCCTTCGGTCTCACCACAGCCCCCAAGGTGTTCAACAAAGTGATGGCAGTGGTAGCAGCTCACCTCTGGCTGCAGAGGTTCCAGGTCTTCACCTACCTGGACGGATTGGCTCCTTTCCGCTCCCTCCAGGCATCAACTCTGCCAAGCCATGGGTCTCCTTCTCCAGACTTTCCATCAGTTGGGCATCACCATAAATCTCAACAAGTCACTGTTGGACCCGGTTCAGGTTCTGGATTTTATTGGAGCACGGTTAGACACCATTCAGACCAAGTTTTTTTTTTAACTTTGGACAGGCTTCTATCTCTCAAGCATCATGTCCTGAGCATTCTTCAAGTCCAGACTCCTCCGGAATATGTTCTATGGGCGTTTGGGTCCCTGCCGGCCATGATCACCCTCTTTCCCACAGCCTGCTTGCATATGAGGGTGCTTTAATGGACCCTGGTGGTCCAGTGGTCATTACTAGATCTTCTGTTGTCCCACCCTATTCGTCTGTCTTCAGCCTGCAGGGATTCCCTTCTCTGGTGGATTCATTCCCCGGACCTGCATTGGGGGTCATCCGTTTGTTCTTCCTATCCCTATGGCCATGATGACTACAGATTCCTCCCTACTCGGGGGTGTGGGGCACTGTGTGGGAAGGACAGTCCAAAGCACGTGGTCTTCCCTGGAGACCCATCTGCATATCAACGTCCTGCAAATGAGGCCGGTGCTATTGGCACTGCATGCTCTTCATGCCCATCTTCCCCTAGGGACGATTGCCATCCAGACAGACAAGATGATTGTAGCCTGGTAGATCAACAAACTGGGGGGAACCAGGTCTTATCCCCTTTCTCCACCAGCTGTTTTCTGGTTCTAACGCACATTCTGTGGTGGTGCAACATTCTAGCAGACAGGCTGAGCAGGTCTTTTTCTGATGCACTACGAGTGGTCTCTGAATCCTTCAGTAACGGAACAGATCTTTCCAAAGTGGGGTCAACATTGCTGCAATCTCCTCATCTCTCCTTCAAACAGGAAGTGCAGTGAGTTTTTCACTCTGAACCCCCCCACAAGGGGAGTTCCCCAGAGACGCTCTGGTTCAAGCTTGGCCCTCCTGTCTTTTGTATGCTTATCCACCACTTCCTCTGATTCCAAAGTTCATTCAGAAGGCTCAACGGCTGATGAGCTCAGTCATCTTCATTGCCCCATTCTGGCCTCACCAAGTATGGTTCCCTTCTCTGTGGTCTCATATAGTGTGTTCTCCCTAGACGTTGGATCCGGTTCTGGATCTGATTTCACATCCCTGAGGGATTCCACACTCCGATCTGGCCAGTCTGAAGCTTACAGCTTGGCTGCTCCGGTTCTCATGATAGATAGGACTCCTGAGCTGTCTTCTCCAGTTAAGAAAATTTTGGTAGTGGCTCATAAGTCTTCCATTAGGAAGGTTTATTCTGTTAAGTGGAAATGTTTTTCAATTTGAGCATATCAGTCTGACTTGGATCCCTTTACTGCCCCAGTTCCTGCTATTTTAGAGTTTCAGGCAGATATTTTTCCAGGGTCTATATTAAATCGGTGAACGCTTAAAATAGCGAACGCTGATTTATCGACCCGTTAAAAGAGAAAGCTTGAAATCCCGAAGGCACGGAACAGCAGTTTTTTTCCCCAGGGAAGAAAATTGCTGTTCCACAAAACAAAAAAAACTTCAAAACACTAAATTGTGGCGTTTCACCCCCCACACCCCCTGATGTGGGGGGCTGTGCCCCCACCCCCCTACTTAAATATACCAACTCTGAGATCGCACTACAGTGGAGGAAATGGCAAAGTCCTAAAAACGGCCCAGCGAATCCCCCCCCCCCCCCCGAGAAAAAAGTTGTTGTTCCGTGTCTTTGGGATTTCAAGCTTTTGCTTTTAAAGGGTCGCTAAATCAGCATTCGCTGATTTAATATAGACCCTTTTTCAACAGGGTGCCAGCTTTTCTACGGTTAAGGTTCAGCTGGCAGCTATCTCTATCTTCCATATAAGAGACAATTCGGCTTCCCTGGCTTTTTGTAAGCTTTGTAAAGCTTTTTTGAAAGGTACCTTTTTCCTTAGGCCTCCGATCAAGGACCCAGCACTGCCTTGGGATCTTGCTATGGTCCTTCAAGCCTTAGTTTCTTCCCCCTTTGAACCCGCAACTTCGGTGGATCTGTATTTTCTGTTGTAGAAGACAGCCTTCCTGATTGCCATTACTTCAGCCAAAAGAGTGTCAGAGATTCAAGCCTTCAGTTAAGCCTCCTTATATGGTTTTCAATAATGACAGGGTGTCCTTGTGTACTAATCCTTCCCTCCAAAATTGGCTTCAGAGTCAAATATTAAGCAGGTTATCAATCTCCCTCCGAATTTTCAGAATAAGGGAGAACATAAATTGCATCTGCTGGATGTTCATAGGCAGTTACGTTTTTATTTATATAGAATTAGTACGAAGTCCTTTTGTAAGTCTGATCAACTTTGCTTCCTACTCTAACTCCTTTTTAGGGAAACTGTATCGAGGGGCACCATTTTTCACTGGATCTCAGTGCATAGTTCTGGCGTATTCAGCCAAAGGAACATTTCCACCAGGTCAAGTCAAGGCACATTCTACTAGGTCTGTGGCTACTTCAACTGCCTTCTGGTCCAGAGTTTCTTTGGATAACATTTGTTCTGCGACTACCTGGACATTTTCGCATATTTTCAGCTCACACTACATGTTGGATCTTCTATCCAGAAGCAGAGCATCCTTTGGCCATGCTCTGGAATTTCCTTCCATGAGGGCCTCCCAGGATTTTGGTAGCTGGGGACTCTGCCCCACAGGTTGAAGAGCAAATGAAAACAACTTTAGATAAAAAAGTTATATACTCACTGTAACGTTCTATATGAGTTGTTGCTTTTCATTTGCCTTCAACCGTCCCTCCCTCCTTCCCCCTGCCTTACACGTGCTGTGTGGTTGACTTGGCAGTAAGAGACTTAGCCTTTACTTTGGCATAACTTGTTCTTTCTTGTGGTGCGCTCTGGGTATTCTTGCCAAGGAGTAAAGCTTTGAGTTCTGTTGGGATGCTATGGTTGGCAGCAAACTCAATCTGAGGGTACGAGGGAGACAAGGGCACTATGGGTAGGGGAGGAGCTTGGAGCTGGGATCTGATGCTGGAAAATGTGGCCAAGTCTGATCCATCCCGTATTCATGTCCCACAGGTTGGAGAACAAATGAAAAGCAACAACTCAGGTGGAACATTATGCTGAGTACATAACTTTTTTCATTAGATTTACAAAATTTGTTGAGCGTTTGGCTGAAGATGTGATTTGCAGCTTTCTGTCTGCAGTAGAATCTTTGTCTGATAAAATACAGTTAAAATCACCAGCCAGTATGACTTCATCTTTCATGTAGTAAGCTGTAGTGCCTAAGTAATTGTTTGCATCTTTAGCTCCAACTCCTGGAATCCAATAAGAGTCCAGTCCACTAGTGTATATAGTTTTCTGTATTGCTCAGTTATAACCGTGCTTAACATATCATTTTTATCAACATAGGTATCGTTTACTTTAGGCATTACTGGTGAGTTCTTCCATAAAATGAGGGTGACTCTTCCTTTAGCTTGAAAACCAGAACCTGCTAAAACCGAGTAATCCTTTAATGAAAGTTTATTTGCATCTTTAAGTAAATGTGTTTCCTGTAGAAAAACTATTTGAGCTTTATGAAATTGCAAGTATTTGAACAGACTTCCCCTCTTTACAGGATTATTCAATCCATTAATATTAATAGATATGCATTTAAAATCAGACTTGTATATGAGAGGATAAAATGTGCAATGAAATCACATTTATGTACAAAACTTCTTATATACTTGTATATAAAACAATATGAAATCCTCAGCTATGGACAAAAGTTTTGAAACAAATTTTAAAAAATTACCAATGAAATAACCCTAAAATATTATACCATGGAGTAACATATTCCTAGTTTGTTGAAAAAGATGAACTACCTCTCAAATTCTCCATTAGGCTAACAAGGCTTAGCTCATGCTTCTAATTCAAATTAATGTCTCATATTTTTAGTGTGTATCATCTTAAAAAAGCCAGTCAGTGAATTGTTACAAATAAGAAAAGTTAAACAGGTGTTCAGAAATGTTATTAAAAGTTGACCTAACTGAATGTCCCTAAAATCATCTTTCCTTGTACCTCACATTATCTCTCTGTTCTACTATAGGGAGGAGGTAAGTTGTTGTTTTCATATTTATTAATTTATATGTCAGATTATTTTATATTTGTTCTGTTTTAATTACTATGTGTAAAGTTGTTCAAAGGATCATAAGTTAATAAATTAGTACTGGGCTAACTGTACTTGTGGGCGATTCCAAGCCCAGCCAATTACTCCATGTGAGAATCAAACCCTCCACCTAGTGCCTGTAAGATGAGTACTTTCATCACTATGCCAACCACTCACCCTTGCAGACATATGTCCATTCTTTAACTATATACAAATTTACTCTTTTTTTCTATTTCTGTTTATATACTATGTCTTGTACTATTACTGTATTCCTAGGTTTTATATTTTGGCTATAATCTTAGTATAGAGTATCATATAATAGAACATTTATATTTACCTTGTATATTTGATACTCTAATCTAGTACTGCTGTTAGAATCAGTCCTATTTTTTTCTTAAATGTTATATCTAGCAGTAACTGAGCAAGTATGTAATTTAAGAAGAATTGAGAGTCCCCTCCCCCTACACTACTGCAGAGGTGCTAATACTGTCACTGCACCAAGAGACCCTTGCAGAATCAGTTCCCCTACTACTACTACAAACAAAACCCTAAGCAAAGGCCTGCAATTTAGTTCTGGCTGTAGCTGGATAATTTCTAAGTATAGTGTAAAACAAGGTCTGAGCCAAACATAAATGAGGGTGATTAGAGACAGAAAAGAAGTGCGTCTATATAACATTATCTCATTGTAATAATGTCGAACGGCTACAATATAGAAAATGCCGTTCAGCTAAACTGTTTTTGGGGGGGGGGGTGTGCTGTGCCCTCACCCCCCCCCCGCTAATTATATATACCAATGCTGAGATTGGACTACAATGAGGAAAGGGCAAATTTTACGATCCTCACTGTACGGCAATCTCACAAAAAAGTTTCACTGAACATTTCGACATTGTATACATTGTATCCGTTCAATAGTTTGACAATGTGATATAGATCCAAAGAAGCAGTCCTTTTACAGAAGGACTACCTACATAGAACTAAAGAAATAAGAAAGTCAGACCAATTATTCCTTTCTTATTCCTTAAACAAACAAGGTCTCCCAGTTTCCAAGGTGACCTTTTCCAGATGGTTGTCCCACACTATTAAATTTATTTACCAGTTACGGAATATTTACCAACTAAACCGTAAGGTCATTCTACTAGGGCATTAACCACCTCCGTAGCTTTTCAGTCTAGGTTGCCCATGGATTCCATCTGTGCAGCTGCCACGTGGGCAAACCCTCATTCCTTTATTTCTCATTACAAGGTGGATATGGTCTCCCGGAGCAGAGCTGACTTTGGCTCCACTGTTCTGAAGAGTCTGTTCCACTGAGCCACCCAGGATGTTAGGTGCTAGGGACGCTGTCCCAAACAGCAAGAATGAAGGCGAGATAGACAACTTAACATTAAGAAGTTATGTACCTACCATAACGTTCCATGTTAGTTGTCTTCATCTCGCCTTCTTTCTTGTGTTCCTCCGTCTGTCCCCCGTCCTAGTGGATCGAGAGGAGTCCATTTTCACTGGCTGAGTATTTTATTGTTATTCTTCTGGCTGGGTCTTCCTAACCTATTCTGGATATTAGGATGCATGGAACAACCAGTTGTTTTTTGATAACTAGTTTCTCTCATATTATGTCTGGATTAGCTATTTTAAACGAGATCTGGGTAGCTGTTGCTAGGCATCTTGGGATAAGGGGTAGCCTCAAGCCAGTAAACAGCTCTCGAGCTATTGAAGATGGCCGAGTCGGAGCTGAGGATCGGCTCCGATCCCAAACAGCAAGAAAGAAGGCGAGATGAAGACAACTAACATGGAACGTTATGGTAGGTACATAACTTCTTATTTCACGACTACTTACTGTTAATGAAATCCACATATATATTAGCAAAAAATTTTTTTACTTAGCAAACATTACCGTTCCATATGTTGTGTGCTCTGCTTTCTAAGAGGCAGTGTTTACTTTTGGGGACCGTGTGGTTGTGCCATAAGTGGGACAGGGAAGAAATGTGAGGTAAGATCCCAAACATAATGAATGGAAAGCAAGCAGGCGTGAACCAACCCACTTCTTCTGTAAAGTGACATAAGATGTTTCCGATAAAAAGGCATGGCAGGGAAACTGGCAAACTTTGAAAGCAGTGGTGTATGAATAGGCCTTTTTCCCTGCCTCCTGACAAAGCTGTTTATTTCTTAGAGAAGGAATGGATGTCTGCTGTGACCTGTTCAGTTACTTAAACACTATGGTTCCACGACTTCTCACAGTACGATCCTATGCCGATGATTTCATATTCCTCAATAAATAGAAAAACACCATTGGATTTGAAGTGAAAGTCATTTAATGCAAACTACACTTATGCTGGTTTATATTTGTGCATAGTGCCACCAAATCCATAAATGCCTTGGTACTTTTCCATTAACGTGACAACAGTCTTCGCGAACCAGAACAGTTCTGTTTCGTGAAGACTGTTGCCCCGTTAACAGAAAAGTACCCTTTTTTCTTTTGTGCTATAAACAGTTATGATATTGAGGTATGTATGGAAAAACTGAATAGAAGTCGCCTGTGTAACACAGTTTTGCACGTTTACTGCAGCAATGTAAATGTGATATTTTACAGGCATTAAGTAGTAGTGTCTGTGTTGCTAGCTGTTTGAATTTTACTTAACAAAACTTTTTTTTTTTTTTTTTTCTTGCAGATGCTTGCCTGCACTTGGAGTCTACTGAAGACTGTATTGAGGTTAAAAGATAATGGTCTGTCAACAGACAGCTGTGAAGTTTTCTTTGGACAAAACTTACAGATCTAAATAGCAAGTAAGTAATAGTATCCAGCGATGCATGATCAAAGACTGACTGTTACCAAAGCAATATGGATTGAACTGAATGATCCTTTTCTAGCCATTGACCCAATCTGGTTTGAGAAATGTTCCACATACATTTACAGTAAAGGCCTATATAGTAATGTAAGACATGTATAGATCTGTCATTGACATTAAAATGCAAGCACTTTACGGTAATCATATAGCTCATTCAAACATTGTAGCGCTCATGGAGAATATAGCAACATTTATTTTTACAGTATATCTAAAGTAAACTGCTTTTCTTAGAGCTTAGTAAGTCTGTCAGGGAACAAGTCTGAAAACGTATCTGTTTGGTCTACTTCAGTGTAATATCATAGGTTGGTACTAGGCTATCGGCCCTAGGGCCTATACAAGCCTAGCCTTGACAATTCCCTGGCTATTTCTTCCCACGCTGTTTACTTCCCTGGACCCCTATCTAGCAGGGCAACTGACATGATCCCCGGGGTGAATTTCCTTTCTCCCATCCAATCATCAAGGTTCCTTTTGAAGAGGGCCAGAGAGGTGCTCTGCTTGACATGTATGGGCAGTCTATTCCAGAGTCTGGGGAGTCTCTGGGTCAGGAACCTATCCCTCCAGCATGTTTTATTCATTGTGATGACAAGGTTTAGATCCCTGGAGCGTGTGTCTCTGAGGGATTGGGATTTCTTTAAGTGTAGCATGTCCAACAGCTCTGGGTTGGACATGGCCTTGTATGTTAAGCAGAGATCATCTCTGAGTAGACAATATGCGACAGAGTATAGCTGGAGTTTTTTTAGACTGTCCGCATAGGGCATCTGCTTTAGGCCTGTGATTATTTTAATGAGGTATTTCTGCGGCCTTTCCAGTTGTTGCAGATGTCTTGAGAGGTACATACCAAACGCGGCATTGTATTCTATAATGAGTCTGAGGGCTGAGTACAGTGGGACAATGGCCTCCTTTTTTTCTGGATGAAAAGCCCTTAGTGATGAGGTGTGCCACATAGAAGGATTTCTGACTGACTGTTGTAGCGATGTGGTTATCGAAGGTGAGACCACTGTCCACCTGTGTCCCTAAGTCGGTTATCACACTTTCAGTGTTTAGTGTACTGCCACCTGTGTGGTAATTCACGGGTTCATGTTTTTTCCCAAAGAGGATAACTATACATTTCTTGGCATTGAGCTTGAGTCCATGGCTCTGGAACCAAGCATCTGTTTCTTGTAAGGCCCTTTTGTAGAATATCCACATCATTTGGGGAGTCTATAATGGCTCTCAGTTTGCAGTCATCTGCGAACTTTGTTAGCCAGAGTCCCTTAGTGTTGGCTTGTACTTCAGAGAAGTAGATGCCAAACAAGAGCAGTCCCAGGACTGAACCCTGAGGTACTCCACTTGTCTGGAGCTGGATTTGGAGTCGGCTACTTTTACAGTGTGTGTTCTGAAGTTTGTCACTTCTAACTTGAGTGGCATGAAGTTGGCTTTGGAGAAGTTTTTTACGGAGGTTTCCTTACTGGGGGGCGGACGTGGGATGTGGATATCAAGGATGATTAGCTTCTGGTCAGACCTGACCAACGAGAGGCTGTGACCATAGGTGTGGAGCATCAATTTCCCATGTTGGTAATGACCAGGTCTAGGATATTGGAGCCTCTGGTGGGACTAAGGATTAGCTGATCCAGGACATTGGAATTTATGAATTCCAAGAACTGTTGGGCAAAGGTGTTGGTACACGAGTAGTTTTCCCCAGTTAATGGCAGGGTAGTTGAAATCACCCAGTATTAGGGTGTTTGGTTTTATCTTAATGTTTTCCAGTATGTTTAGAAAGGTGAAGTTCAAAGAATGTATGCATCTTCAGCTGTAGGTTGTTGAAAGTGGGCCATTCTGCGGTAACAGCTGTTTGTGTGTATACTGCTGTACTAAAAGTGTTCATTTAAAAAGTTAAACATGATTAAGAGGAAATGCATTGCTGAAAAAGCATGTCATTATTGATCTCTTTATTATGTGATAAGGCTTAGTCCATTCAGAGGCAGCTGTGTAGCTGTAATCAGAATTTCAAAAAAATGTTTGATCTAAGTCATGTACTGGCATTAGTATTGCATTGAAGACAAATTAGTAGTGTCTACTGTTTGTTACCAAAATATTATGGTGGGGCTACTGTAATAATCCATTTTCCCAAGTCAAGCCAGCTTCTTCCTACAGTGCACTACATTTTTATAGCATTGTATTACCCTTGTTTCAAAGTCCTGTTTTTGTTAACTAGTAAATTTTTGCTTAAACTACAATTTTTTAGAAGGCAGTGCCCATTTTCGGCAGAGTCCCTGAGAGAAGTCCAGATAAACAAAATGCATTCAAGGGAGTATACATGGTTATAAAAACACAGGGTTATCATGTGGAAGAAGATGAAATGCCAGAGTTTGTACAGAAAAGAGAAGATACATCAGCATTTGACATTGCTTGCCTGACATGAAATTCCTAAATGTATTAAAAATTCACTTTATTATTTACACAAGTACTGTCTCCAGAAGTAGAAAGTTTACACAGTTTTTACTTCAGACAGAATGATTACATGGTTTAGAAAACATGAAATATTTATCAAGACACAGATTTCTCAAATAGTCATCTTAAAAGACCAGTTCTGCAATGTTATTCAGTATCCTTGGAAATTAGCAGCAGATAGATGTCCGCAAATTTGTAGTGTCTTCAGACGTCTCTTGAGCAGAGTTGAATTCTTTCCCTGCCCAGGGATATTGTATGGATATATCTCAGTTATTCCTTTGCTGCACAGAGCAGTCAACCATTAGTACATTGGGTTAATCCCTTCCAGGAAACATCTGAAGAAGTGAGACGTACTCCGTTACGGAATATATTTTTCTTATTTCCGCAGGTAGCATACTCCTTTGTTGATGTGGGAAGAGCTGAAGACTATGGACTCCTTCCCTCTCCAGGCACCTGGATTAATGTTCCAGTGCTGACGTAGTAAAGCATAAGGGAAGTGCTGCACTCCTGAGGGAAACTCCTATGTTAAATTGAGATGGTGGTTGCTCAAGTTAATGTAAAATATCTGTGACACTTACTAAAAATGACAAGTGGAAGATGATCTCTGTGAGGGTCACTGTAACAGTAAGTCATTACCCCCCCCCCCCCCACTGTACTTTAATATGGACCATTTATGTAAAACTTTAACATAATCCTCTACTTTGTATAAGTGTGGAGTCAGTGTCTTGCATCAGCTTTCTGTGGATGGCCTGATTGGTGCATGAGATTCCTGCCACGTAAGCTGTGTCACATAACAAGGATGGGTCCCTGTATTGTAGAAAGAAGTAGTAGTCCACAAAAAACACATAAACTAAAAAGAGCAATAAAGATGCAGAGTGGACTATTAAAGATAAGGAAAAATTTTGGTATTGTTACTATTATACAAGAAGCTCATTATTTCCAGATAGATATTCAGAAATATTGAGAGAAGTTAGAGGAAAGGAAAAATACTTGCACAAAAAGAAAAATGGTTAAAAGCTTCAAATGCAAATTTACATTTATAGATACAACAGATCCATGAAAAACATTACATAGACTAACTTTGAGCTGCCTAGAAAAAGAAGCGACAGAGGAAGTAGGCAAATGTAAAAAAAAAGGGGGGGGGGGTTGAAAGATATAAAAAAGAAACATGGGCATGGAAAAGAAAAAAGAAATCTGATATGGTGCAGTATTTATGCAAATGAGAAAGCTAATGAGTACAAAAAAGCAGCTCCTAAGCAGGCAGATGCACCTTGATGTGGAAAACTTCACAATAGAAAAAGAAAAAAGAAAACAAAAGGGGAAGTGGAAAAGAGTATTGGTATTGGATAAGTTAACGAAATAAAAAATTAAGTTATGGATTACCTGAGAAGTGAAGGATTTGGTGTAGAAAATCCAACCTAGGCGGTAATGAGACAGTATGATAGACCAGTGAATCCCTCAGTTAAGAATAAACAGGTGGAGAGGGAGATATCTAAAGAAGAAATATGGACATGGAAAAGAGAGAGATTTGATATGGTGCAGTGTTATGCCAAGGAGAAAGCAAACGTAATTGATGCAAAATAAGCGACATCAAAGATAATTGAAGAGAAATGCAGGCAAAGGCACCCAGATATGCCAAGTTTCACAATGAAAAAAAAAAAGAAGAAGAAAAAGGGGGAAAGTAGAAAACATGATTAGTAATACAGAGGTTAGAGAAATAGAAACTGAAGTTATGGCTAAACTGCAAAGTGAAGGATTTAGTGTATAAAATCCAACTCTGGTAATGTCACAGCATGATGACAGAATGAGTCCTCAAACTAAAGAGAGGCAGGTGAAAAGAGAAGCGTCTGATGACTTGCTGATGCTCTGGAGCCTTCATTAGGAAACCAGTACAAAAGTTTATTTGGAATTTCACAGTAAGGGAAGGAGCATTAATCAGTCGCAACTCCAACATAGGCAGTGTTGTGGAGTGATGGACCAGTGAGTTCTGGTGTGAAGATGCAGCAGATGGAGCAGGATGCAGCTGAAGAGGATATGTCACAAAAAAACGTTCTGGAATTGCTTTATAGTTTTCTCTATTTGAATACCCGCTGGAAGCAGAGACCATAGAATGCACCAGTTTAGAAGAAATGATCTAAAGGCAGAATTGCTTGATTTAAGAGAGATATGTTAATGATGAAAGAAATACATTACAGAAAGTAAGAGCCAAAATGTTAGAAGTTTGATAAAACAAATGAACTCCATAATTAAGTCTGTTAACAGAAATCTGTGTGATATAACAGAAGTAAATATGATATATTAATGCACAGCCAAATTAATAACTGTCTTACTACAAAAACATAATGCAGTAAGGGAAGGGAAGAAATAAAATTTCATCATGGAAGTATCAAATAGAGAAAACTATAAAGCAATTAAGACGTGAAGTGTCACGGTTAGAAGAATGTAGAAGAGAGAAAAGATCAACAAAAATACCTGAAACATACAAGTAGTAAGAGCAACATAAAGTATCAGAGCAGACAAGACCAGGATTCATCATACACTGCTGCAAATAATAAACTAAGGATATTAGCACAGGCTGAAAAACTTGGAAGATATGCAGATAAATATAAAGGAAAGGTACAAAATAAGCAATTTACTGATGACCAAAAAAATGTTTTTTTTTTTTTAGAGAAGTGGGGAACAAAGCAGAAGGAATAGAAACACCACAAAAACAAGGAAGAAAGACGTATGTTGCTGAAATATTTACAAAGACTCTCTGGAACATAACAGAGATGCCTAGTGAATAGAACAATTAAAAAATAAATAGTAAAGAGTATGTGTCTAGGGTATGAAATATGATGAGTTAACTGCCAGAGAAATTAAATCCAAATTAAGAAAAGCTCCTAATTGGCAAACCACAGGCCTGAATGCAGCATCTAACTAATGGCTAAAAATATTAACATCTTTAAACAAACATTTAGCCCTTGGTAAGAATTACTTTATGCACATCACGGGCAAACACCATCCTGGTTAACAACAGGAAAGGTGATACTCTGGAGAGCTGTGAACCTGTAAACCATCCTAAAAACTATAGACCAAAAACTTATCTTTTGATAATGGGCAAATTATATACTGGAATTGATGCAGACACAGTTTGTAGTCATTTAGAAGAAAACTCGATCATATCAATAGACTAAAAGGGTAACAAAACAGTCATCTGGTGTATAAGATTATTTGTTAAGTACAGCCATGACAGATAATTGTAAAAAGGGGAAGAATCCAAGTATGGCATGGATTGATTACAAAAAACATTTGATAGCACCCCATATTCATGGATAAAGGAGTGCTTACAGATCTTTAAGATACATCCTACATGAATGAGTTACATAACAGTGGCCATGAAACAATGGCAAACGACTTTGCAAATAAGCAGTGTTGTTTGTCTTTCAGCTTTTCCCGGTAAGGGATCACCACAGTGGAACTCCGGTCCGCTAATGATTGGCAGTAGATTTTTACGAAATGCTAAGGTGCCAGCTTGATGCCCAACCTTCAACGAAGGCATGCCCATTTACGCACGCATGTCTTTCGAACACTACCTAACCGCGGGGAGGACATGCAGTCTCCACCCAGAAGGTACTCCCAAGCCCAGCCAAGAATCGAACGGGATAACTTCTTGCTGTGAGGTAACAACGCTACTGCCGTACCACTGCGGCTACTTTGCAAATAAGCCGTGACAAAGTGCAAATTATCCCAGAGATAAATTCAAAGGGGGATATTCCAGCATGATTTTTGTCACTGCTATTTTATCTTGCCTTTAACCCATTAAGCTGTTTGCTTAATAGATTAGATTTGTTGCACCTTGGCTGCTGGAAAACAGCGTTGCTTAAAGACTTCTCATCTACTTTTTGTGGACAACTTAAAACTGTGTAGTTTATCGGATGAGGAGTTAAAAGCACAACTACAAGTGGTTAAAACTTAGATGATGTAAGAATAACATCTGGTCTTGATAAATGTGCAGAAGCAATGTTTAAAACAAAGCTCCAGCACCAAGAAAATATCAATCTGGGACAGGAATTAATGTAAAAGAACTTGAGCAGGAAGGAGTGTGCAAATATTTGGGAATTGATGAAGGATCAGCAGTGAAATATGAACAAGTGTTAATAAAATTCAGTAAGGAGTACTTCAGAAGACTAAAACTAATATTGAAAGCAGCCTTGACATCTAGGAATAAAATTTAGGATATAAACCAATTTGCTCTTCCTGTTCTAACACAGTTTTGGTGTGATTGACTGGCCACAAAAGGTAATGGATCAGTTGGACAGAAAAATAAGAAAAATACTTAATTCTTATCAAATGATGTATAACAATCTGTGTATACCAAAGTTATATATACCATGCTCTGAAGGAGGTTTGGGCCTTCTCGAAATTAATTACATGTATAGGTCTGCAGTTGTGGGACCTCCTCATCAGATGCGAACAGAAAGGAAGTTTTAAAACATAAGGAGAGTAAGTCTAAGATAATCTCTACTTTAGCAGACGCATTCCAATGTCAACTAAGAATGGTAATCAAATCAGAATTAGACAAAAAGTCCGACAGCAACTGAATGTGCCAAAAAAATAAAAACCCAAAGAATATAAGGAGAAGGATCAGATGAGAAGGAAAGAAAGAAATGTGAAAAAGCCAGAAATATAGTGACAATGTATAGAGATCTTCTGGAACAACGTGTTGATTAGGATTTGATACAGGAATGGTTAAGGAGAGGTGAGCTGAAACCAAAGGATAAAAAATTAACAGTTGTCCATTGAGCATGTGGGGGAAACAGACTAATGTAGGTTCTGCGAAAAAAGAATTGGAAACAATGACACGTTGCTGGATGTGATGCACTCATGATAGAGGGCTTGTGCACTGAAAGGTGTACGTCACTTGGAATGATCACCTATTATGAGTATTATGAGCAGTTCAAAAATAGATGTGAGAAAACCAGATATAGTCCATGAAAAAAGACAGCAAAGTGTTATTGATCGCTGAAATTGCAACACCAAGTGATTACAGTGTCTTGTGCACAGAGAGGCACAAAGTCCTAAAATATCAGGATTTGCAAGCAGAAACAAGAGCAGTGTGGAAGAAAAATACTCACTGTTCCAGTAGCAGTTGGAGTAAAGGGTCTAATGAAAAAGAATTTTGTTGTCAATGCATGCAGCTCTGTGAAGTGCAGAAAGAGTCATTTCTAGGCACCTTGTAGGTGCTGCGAAGAGCACTTTTGGCTAACATCAGATTGAAGCATTTATGCTCTGACTTAGGAATGGGGCTCATTCCCATCATGGTACTAAAAACCCAAAAGACTTATAGAAGTTAAACCGAGAATTTTCTTTACACTGTTTCAATTTCACATCCTGCCGCAGCTGGGAATCAATTTGTGTGAGTACTGTCGTGTTACTTTTTCTTCTTAACCCTACAGCATTATTTGTTTGCTAAATGTTAACCACAGAATGCTGTTGTGACTTTCATTTTTCTGTTAGTGACACACAACTTAACATTTACTTTTCAGCTGTGGTTGCCTTTTAAAAGAATGACACGTGTTATACAGTATGTCTTTAATCCAGAATTCCAATGTGTCAGTGTTCTCAACACCAAGGAAGAGTTCTAGTTTCTGTCATAGAAACTGATGTCTTCTGTAAATTATTTGGCAGTGTTAGCTGTGCATTCTTATGGTACTTCTGTCAGTACTTTAAAAGGCCTTGTGCATATCCTTTGTGTATAGAATCAAGTACATGCCCGTATTGTGTGCTTGCATATGTATACACGTATGTGTGATAGTTCAGTGATGCTTCGATTGACATCGTTTTTCTGTAAACTATAAAGATTTTTTTTATTATTGATTATATTTTGTATACATTCATCTTGCAAAGCATTATTAACTGTTGCATTACTGTCAATCAGTCACAAGGAAAATCTTTGCAGTAACTTTTCTACAGTGTTTTTACTATATATGCTTGACTTGTACTGTTTATCTTAACACATCATTTGGCTGTTAAATTGGTTTGAGTTGTTTTGGACATTTAAAAAACTGTTAATTCCTGCAAAGTGTAAATGTGGCTCTAAGCCTGAGAGATGTACATTTTTCTTCTGACAATCCTATTGAAAAACAATGTGGTTGGTACACTGCGTATGTAACCAAAAGGAAATAAGTTTACATGCCTATGTACTGTATTGTTGTCTTGGATACATTTCAGCTGTGCAGGACAGTTGCTACTGCCTTGTGAAAGTAAGGCGGAAAGCATGTAAACAAGCATACACTGCATTCAACTTTTCACTTTTATTGGAGTAGTGCTTTTTATAAAATGTTTTAAGAAATTATAGGATATTTTTGGGTTTTAATGCTTGGCTGTTTCTGATGTTAATGTATGCTAGCATTTACCAGTGCATAAGACTAGACTGAGTTGCACACTTGTGCATTGAGTAGAATTGTTGTCTCGCAGCAAGAATTTCTCCACTTTGGTTCTTGTCCTTCCCATGTAAGTGTGTTTTGTCCTGGTGCTCTGGTTTTCCTCCCACATCCAGAACCATGCAATGATCTTGCATTGTCCGTTGATGTCTGTATGAGATGTAGAAGACCTTGCAATTTACTCCTATTCCCTGTATGTTTTGTAGAATCTGTATATGGTGTTTCCCTATTCATGAGGGCTCTATAGGAGTCTGATGCAACTCAGCATCATTGGATGTATTGAACAGTTGAATTCAGAGCCTTGAAGTAACACTGTTTCTTTGTTTAATCCGTAGAAGATAAATACAACTTGCAGGTTTTATATTACAAGTACATTTTTCACCATCAGCTGCTTGTTAAAATAACGGCATAAGGAACTGTAATTAATTAAAATTTAATCTTTCAGTGTCTACTTGGTAACCGAGGAAGAGTGAATGTCAAATCTGGGAGTTTCATTTTTGTGCTGACATTTTTATTGCTTGGTGTAGCACAGTGTTTTTCACAACAAACTGTAAAGGCAGCTAGAAACATGACATCAAAAGATATTGTAATGTCTGTCCTCATCGATCAGTAAAACTTGCACTACAGGCTCTCAAGCCAACTCTGCTTGTAAAATTTTCCCTGGCCTCTTGTTTCTTCCCTTTACACATGTTTTGAAGAACTTTTGCTGCTCATTCAGTTCCCATCGAGGAAAAAAGTTAACCATGGTCTACGTCATTCCCAAAAGTTTTTTGTGCCTTTTGTTGGTTATCAGTTTGGTCTCACTCCTGCATTTTCCAGTCTGCAGTTCTTGTCAGACGAAACTAATCCTGTACCCTTTTTTGGACAACTGACAATAATTATATCTTCCCCTAGGTCCCAGTGTTTCATTGCTACACATATTTGCTGCTGGTGTATTTCATTTAATTAGTTGTTGTGCTATTATATATCTGATTTGCTTTGCCATTTTTGTTAAGAGTTATTTTTACAAGTTTGATCATTGTTTGGCCGTTTATCAGTTTCTTCTACCTGTTTTCAGTATGTTTGTTAGCCGGCTTGTGGACCATTTTATTAGTACCAGTTACTTTTTTTTTTTCTGTTTATTCCTTGGTTTTAGAGTTTAAATTATAGAGCAGTTATGGGCGGTAAAGCATTCAACAAGTGTAGACATGATTTCTGCTTAATATAGACCCACCTTTTGTGTTGCCTGCTTTGAGGAGAGAAGCACCTTAAAGAAAAATGTAGTGATTGTGCTCACTTCAGTCTCCAACCCGTGCGGGGAGGGTGAGCCCTGCAAGTGCAGACAGATAACAAACACTACAGTAATGTGGCGTGTAAACAAACAAGGAGGGACTTGCTTCTGTTTTCTGTGGACACTAGCCATGTAGGCTTTGGAGATTGAAGCACAGGGGGAATGCATTACTTCTGAATAGAATGTGCTAGCGAGCAGACTGAGCAGAACCTATGTAGATCCTAACAAATGGATACTACACAGTGAGACTTTCTTAGAATCGACCAGCAGATGGGGTGAGCTGGAAGTAGACCTGTTTGCCTGTTACCTGAACAGGCAAGTGTGAGAGTTTTTCTCAAGGCCAGCAACTTAAGGGATCATGGTGGGCAGGTGCGTTCTCCCAGAATTAAGCAGGTCTGTTTCTGTATGCTTTCTATACACTTGATCTCCAGATTACTGACAAAAGTAGAGGAGAAGCCAAAAGTAATCCTCATAGAGCCGTTTTGTGCAAGCCAACACTGGTTCTCCTATACAGCTTGGCAAGAGGAACGCACAAGGTGCTGCCTTAAAGGAGAACTCCACTCAAAAGTCTTCTTTCCAAAAAGTAATTTTCCTTCCCTGTAATCCAACACTGAACACACTCAGAAAAAAAAACCTCAGATAAATAGTGTAACCTGGAGTCTGAACAAAGGCAGGGGTGTCAAGCTTAGTTTACAGATGCAAATGTTTTTCCCTTATAGGTTCATAGGTTCATACTAGGCTATCTGCCCTAGGGCATTTATAAGCCTAGCCAGAGTGTGTATGGCTTTCGCCACCCATTTTAAATTAATTTTGCTATACCTTTTTTTGAGGTTAGTATACTGTGCCTCTGTCTAACAGTGACACAGAAGTGATAGCCGGGGTAAACCTACGATCTCCCATCCACTCATCAAGATTCCTCTTGGAGAGAGTCAGTGTGGGACTCTGCCTAACCTGGACTGGGATTTTATTCCAGAGTGAAGGGAGCCTCTGGGTTATGAATCTGTCCCTCCAGCATGTCCTATTTATTTCAGTGCTGAGGTTCAAGTCTCTCGAGCCGTGGCTCGATGGGATTTGGATTTTCTGAGGTGCAGCATGTCCATTAATTCCGGGTTGGACATGGCTTTATACGTCAGGCACAGATCGCCTCTGAGCAGGCGGTATGCCACTGAGTAGAGCTGGAGTTTCTTTAACCGGGCAGCATATGGCATCTGTTTGAGCCCTTTGATCCTCTTGGTGAGGTAGTTGGGGTCTTTCCAGTTGCTGCAGGTGTCTGGTAAGGTACATCCCAAAAGGGGCATTGTACTCAATTATGGGCCTGATGAGGGATGAGTAAAGAGGTACGATGACCTCCCCTGATCTAGATGTGAATCCCTTCATGATTAGGTGAGCTATATAAAATGTTTTTCTAACCACTTTGGCCACGTGGTTGTCAAATGAGAGATTGCTATCAACTTGGGTCCCCAGGTCCCTAATGACTTCTTCTGTACTTAATGGATTACCACCTATGTGATAATTTGTGGGCACTTTGTTTTTGCCAAAGGGGATGACTATACACTTTTTGGCGTTTAGCTTGAGGCCATGGCTCTGGCACCAGTTGTCTGTTTCTATGAGGCCCTTTTGGAGGATGCTTGTGTCGGCTGGAGAGTTGATTATGGCGCCCAGTTTGCAGTCATCTGCGAACTTGGTCAGCCACAGTCCTTCCGTGTTGGCCTGTATCGCCGAGAAATATATACCGAACAAGAGAGGTCCCAGGACTGAGCCTTGTGGGACGCCACTTGTAACTGGTTTGGAGTCTGACATGGCTCCAGCAATTCTAACCATGTGGGTTCTGTCCTTGAGCCAGTTTGCAACCCATCTAGTGACATAGGGGTTTATACTTAAGCTGGTGAGCTTATCTATAATGCCCAAGTGGGGTATTGTATCGAAGGCTTTTGCGAGGTCCAGGTAGGCTGTGTGGACCACCTTCCCTCTTCAATGGCCTTGGTGACTGTTTCAAAGAAATCGACCAGGTTTAAGAGGCAGGATCTGCCCTTAACAAAGCCAAACTGGGTAGGATCCAGTGTCTGTAGGTCCCCAATATCTTTATTTATGAGGTCCATGATGATCCTTTCCATAGCTTTGCAGACCAAGCTAGTCAGGCTTATGGGGTGATAGTTTCCAGGATCCGTTGAGGCACCACCTTTGTGGAGAGGGACCACTGTTGCTGTTCGCCACTCTTTGGGTACATATCCTGTAGTAAGGCTAAGATTGAACAGTAGTTTTATGTTTGGGTTTAGCTCTTCTTGGAGTTCATGTAGGATGCAGCCCGGGACACCATCTGGTCCCATTGATGCTGTGTTTTTTGCTTTGGAGAGGGCGGCTCTTACCTGAGCATCTGAGATGTCGGGGGGGCAGCACTCTGTTGGGATAGATATTTGTCCTTTTGGTGGGGAGAGGGGGGGAGAAGTTTGCACTGAACCTGTCAGCTAGGATGTTGGCAATGTCTGTGGGCTCGGTGTATTTTTTGTCATTTTGGACTAATTCTGAGCATATCTGGGAATTCCCACCCAGGTTCCTAAAATAACTAAAGAAAGCCTTGTGATTATCCTTAGTGTCCTGTGCAATTTTTCTCTCGAAGCTGGCCTTAGACGATTTTATGAGTGCCCGTAGTTTTTTGCTAATACTGATCAGAGATGCCTTCCCTTTTTGGGATTTTGCTCTATCATGTAGTAGCTTCCTCCTTCTATTGTATAGTTTGTTTATGGCTGGGGTCCACCAGACAGGACGTCTGCCTTTGGAGGATTGGGTCTTGGTTTTATTTGGGATTGCATGATCCATGCATTCCTGAAGGTGTTCATAGAATGCGTTTATAAAGGATTCTGCGGTCTGGGCCATATTTTCCACAGGCCCGGGGACTTTGAAGGATTTCGCCTCGGTTTTGAGGAGTGTGAAATTTGCTTTAGAGAAGTTTTTCACTGTGGTTTTCTGGGCAGGGAGTGAGGTCGGGATGTGAATATCCAGTGAGATTAGTTTATGGTCTGATCTTACCAGTCAGGGATACACTTCTGGTCTGGAGCATAGTCTCCCCATGTTGGTGATGATCAGGTCCAGTATGTTTTCCCCTCTTGTGGGAGTGGTAACAAGTTGTTCCATAGCATTTGAGTTTATAAATTCTAGGAACCTTTGGGCTAGGGTGTTGGAACTAGAGTAATGCTCCCAGTCTATGTTTGGGTAGTTGAAGTCGCCCAATATAATGGTGTTTGGAGAGACCTTCATATTTTCCAGTATTCTCAGGAAGGCCAAGTGGGGTTCCTGTGTTTGGGAGGGTGGTCTGTAGCAGGCTATAAACTGGAAGGCAGTTTTACCCACAGTTAGTTGCACATGGATAGTCTCTGATGCTTCGTGCTGTGCCACCAACCTGGAGGTGTGGGTATCTTTGACAAATATTGATACCCCCCCTCCTTTTGTGGTTCGGTCCAAGTTTTGGGGCCGAAAAGCATGGTATGAGGTATAACCTGGTAGTGCTGGGGTGCTCTCGGCAGCCTTGAACCAGGTTTCTGTTATTGCACAGATATCGATGTTCTCCATGCTAAGGAGAGTTTTGAGTGTGTGCATCTTGAGGTTTAGACTTCTGGCGTTGAGTAGCATTACTCTTAGTTTCTTATCCCTTGTGATACCTATGGAGGTGGGTTTGTCTTTTGAGCCTTGCCTAAAAAAGGCACTATGGGGGTAGCAAGAGCCTTTGCCAATATCCGAAAGCCCAGGGGTGACAGGTGCAAGCCGTCCCTAGCGAAGCATCGTGGCTTGTCGAGCATGTCATCCCAGGCTGACAGGCATTGGATCCCCTTTGAATGACACCAACACTTAAGCCAGTTGTTGAAATTGATCATCTTGTCTTCATATTGTGGCATCATTCTTGGTGAGGGTAAGATGCTACTCAAGGTCAGGGTCATACCGGCCTGGGCTACATGCTCAGAGAGCTCCTCTATGTCTCTTTATATGTAGCCCAGGGAGGTACGTCTCAGGTCATTCACACCAGCATGGACAATGACTGAGTCATATTTGTACTTGCCTTGGAGTGACCTGAGTGCTTGTGTTATGTGGCGGATCCTAGCGCCCGACAGGCAGCTCACCGTGACCTTCTCCTTGTTCAGCCTGGTGAGCGGGACGTCAGTGTGCCTGACGATAGCGTCACCTATTACAAGTGTATCAGGTGTGTTGTTTAGCCTTAAGGGCTGTGACTGTTCGGCACACTGGCTTTGTGAGCTATGTGTTGCACGTGTTTTGTTTTGGGGTAGCGGTTGCTTGGGTGTCTGCTTTGGAGGTCTCTGCTGCTTAGGCAGATTTTTACTTAGAGCCTCCGAGTATGTTTTTGTGTGTTTGTGTGTTTGGTTTGTTGTCGTGGTAGGTCTATGTGAGACTGGAATTGTAGTGAGTGTGGTTTCCTTCTCCTCCTGACTGGTTACACCAGTACTGAGTTGAGAGAGCTTAGCCTCCAGTTTGGCTATATGGTTGCATCTCTCACATGTGTTGGAATTTGTTGGGAGGAGGAGAGGGTTGTCTGTGTACATGAGGCAGTTGTAACATTGCCTCAAGATTCCCAGATTCACCAGCTGGACCGGAGAGGAGATTGACAACTGACCTTTGGACATGCTAGAATAGTATTGGGAATTCCTTTATAATTGAAAAAAGGGCCAATGGGGAACAAGGTACTCAAGGGGAGTTTGTGAGGGTGTAGTGCTTTTAACTTTTTAGAGCTGACTTATATAATTGCTTTAGTGAGCAAGTGCCAGGTAACTTAAATGCAATGTGTTACAGGTAACTTAAATGCAAAAACGACAAACAGTAACTTTCTTTCAAGTGAAACAAGGAAATAAGTACAGTAAGCAATGTAGATATTACAAGGGATCCACAGAAGTGCTAAAAGGCCGTGTTTTAGGTGGAATTAGCGTTTCAGGGAAATAAACAAACAACAAGCATACAAATAAAGCTAGATTCAGCAGGCCTGGATCTAGTCTATGCTACAGCAAACAAGGTGTACCAATTTCAGTAAGAAACAGTTAGAATATGCAGGCACTATAAGCCTCTAACCAGAAATTCCCTGCTCAGAAGGGCAGAGTCCAGCCTCTCCTCCCACAAGAGTGCAGACCGCAATCCTTCTTAACGTAAAATAACTGGCCTGAAGCCCAAGTGCTTAAACCAGAACTAATACACTTTTAGAATAACAGACACTGAGCTCTCAATCAGCAGTTCCCAACTTAGAAGGATGCTCTGTCCTGCCACCACAGTGCAGGCCACAAACCTTCCTAATGTAAAACAACTGGTCTGAAGCCCAAGTGCTTAATCCAAAAGACTTAGAAATGATAGCTACACTTTAATCAAGTTACTACCAGCAGTAATAAATACAACTGAATACTTTAAAGAATGCCTGGATTAGTGCTCAAGTTATACAAACAAAGCTAGTTTCAGCAGGCCTGGATCTAGTCTATGCTACAGCAAACGAGGTGTACCAATTTCAGTAAGAAGCAGTTCAAATATATAGGCACTATAAGCTTTAACTAGAAATTCCCAGCTCAGAAGGACAGAGTCCAGCCTCTCCTCCCACAAGAGTGCAGAACACGAACCCTCTTAATGTAAAACAACTGGCCTCAAGCCCAAGTGCTTAAACCAGTTAATGTTAACTCTTTTTACTTTGTTAGTATTTGAGTTCACATTTTTCTGCACTGTAATTTCTGTAAAAGTGTACGTTTCTTCTGGTGTTTTGTTACAGTATTTTTCCATTGTATACATTGTTTTGTTGAGACAAGTCTGTAAGTTGGGCAAAGGAGATTAACACCAAAGACTTTAATTCTAGTTACAATATTTAAAACTGCGAGTACAACACAAACCATCTTAGCCCAAGTAACACATTTTAATCACAGGGGTTAGATTTCTCACACTTGGAGCCCTGAAAAACAGTTGTTACTTTGAAAAGAACAGCTGAACTCAGCTACATTTTCAAGCCTGTCATTCAAACAGTCCTTAAAATGCTTTAACAGAGATGGCCACCAATGAAAGTCAGGGGAAGCAAAGTAATTACAAATGTGAATTGATTCTGACAGTGAAAAGTAGACAGTCACAACAATGCTGTAAACTGATGAGAGAGAGAACCTCAATAAATGATCCCCTCATCATAGGGATTTCTTTCTGCCCCTCTAACATGACATCAGGAAGGAGAAGGCAATGACTAAAACAAAATAATGCTAGCCATGGCAGCCTCCTTCAGATCATTTTGGGGTGTAACAAATTGGAAAATAATAGTAACTGTTACTTTGATACAGAGGCATTAGTAATGCAGAAAAGTTCAAGACTTGCTGAAAAACGTATGTTTTTTTCAGTTTTTTTGGTGCGGTTCTCCTTTAATAAGATGACGTACTAACAGAAAAAGGGGTCCTTGCTGGACCCCAACCTGTCCACAGGGAGTCGTGATCTCACGGTACTCCCCAAAAGGCTATCATTGTCCGAGGATGTGCTAAACATTATGAAGGAGGCTAGCAAACTCAGCAGAAGAAAATGCCTAGCAGAGTGGAAAAGGTTTTCTGCCTTGTACCAGTTCAGAGATCTTGTCCCCAGAAATGCCAAGTTGATGCTGATCCCGGAATTATCTGTCAGACCTCTAGAAATCAGGTTTAGCTTACATCTAGTATAGTGAATGCTTTTGCTGTTTCTGCCTGTCTACCTTTGGAACCCCTTTTATACTCCAAGCCTTCAAACAGTTCCTAGGGGGTCCTCCTCCTTAGGCCACTTGTGAGATAGATTGCTTAACTGTGTACCAGAAAAATTGACATTGCCACCCCCCCCCTTTTGCACCAGCAGCCTCATGTCATATTAAGCTCCTGTCTTGGAAGACATTATTATTCTTAGCAGTAACGTCTGCTAAATGTTTTAGAACTGCAAGCCCTGTTATGCAGATGGCCCTTGTGTTCATCAAGATAGTGGAACTATGAACTTATCCTTCCTTTATACCTTAAGTGGTTACTGAACTGGCCTTAGACCATTCAGCGGTCATTCTTTTTTCCCCTAAGCCTTAAAAGTCTAGGGAGAGGACCCTGCATTCCCTTGGTGTGCTAGGTAGCTGAAATTCTGCCTACACACCACCCATCAGCTGTTTGCCCCTTTTGCAAAGGGGAATGGCGCAAGTCCATTAGCAAGCAAACCATTTCCAAATAGCTAGAACACTGATTGCCATATGTTGCTAGTGTCACTGTGAAAAAAGTTCCAGAACACATTAGAACTACAGTTGTCACCATAGCCTTCCTTGGAGGAGCCTGTACCCATGCCACTCTTGAAGAAGCTGACTGGTCCATTTTGCACATAAAGCATTATACATCTAGAGCTATGGAGGATTTGCAGCTGTTGTCTCACAAAGTCTTCTTTCCAAATAGTTCATCCACCTTCCCAGTTTATTCTGCTTTTGGGAATTGTTTCAAAGGTCAGGACTGCAACAGTGAATGCTACAATGAGCATAGTACAGTTATGTTAGGTAGAAACTTACCATCAGGGGTGCCACCCCTCCGTTTTTTTTTCCAGACTATGCGGAAATCAAACTGATTTTCCTGTAGTCTGGAAAACACTGTACAAACTCTGGTATTCTATTTCAAAAAGGAAACGGACTATCGGAGTTTGTAAATCAGCTGATTTACTATGCTTTTTTGCAGAAAAGCATAGTAAATCAGCCGAACGCAGGAATGGAAAAAGAGGGTGTTCCCTGCTGTGATGTCATCGTGACATCACAAAATGAGTGGAATGTGGGATGGGGTGGGTGGGGTTACTGGTGACGCGAGGGGTGTGGTTTTGCTCCGGTTCTAGCCACGATGAAAGGTGGCAACCCTACTTACCATAGACATAAATACTTGAGTAGTTTCACTGATTATCTTCATGATGTTCATCGTGCATACAGCTGCAGTAATCACAGATGGGGTTTTCAGCCGTCAGGCGGTCCCTCGGTCGGCCAAATTCCAAAGTCCCGGTCCGGCGTCGGTTGTCGTCGCTTACTCTTCTGACGTCAGTGAGGCCAGAGTATATAAGACACAGCCGACGCCATGTTCTCCAGTCTTTTTTGCCGCGCGGTGCCCGAAGCAGAAGCAGTTCGCAAGTGCCGGTCGGCCAGCTCCTGAATTATGAAAAAATTGGAAACCGAAGTCTTCATTAAAGCTAAGTACCCCGTTGGGGAAACTTTTCTTGCCTCAGACCGATGTCAGAAAAAGTTAAAAATTGTATTTCTTGTGGGAAGCAAATACCACATAAGGATTTCCATTCCCTCTGCATACCTTGTTTGGGCCCAGACCACGACGTTTCAGGCTGTCGCTTTTGCGCTACCTTCAATAAACGCACTATTAAGCGTCGGGCAGAGTTCGCCCAACACTACTTTGGTAAAGCTTTTGATTATAAAATGTCGGACACTCCGACTAACGTCTTGTCCAAAAAGCATGAAAAGGACGACACGCGAGGCCCGGTCCCGCCGACACCGCCAAAACAGGCTACACGTGGTCCGGTTCTCAGCGAGACGCCTTTGCAGTCCCTGACTACCGACGACACTCCTTTGGCGGTGTCTTCTGTACCCGAGACCGCTGGGTCCTCTGCCCTTTCCCAGACTACTATCGAAGCCCCTGCTAATGTAGAGCCTACTAATGTGGACAGGTCCACCTCCACCCATGGTGTATTTAGGCCCTCATCTTCTTTTTCAATTAAGGCCTTTACTAAATCCAAAGCAGCCAGGCATCCCACGAAGCCTGTTGCACAGGGCCCATCTTCGGGACCCATGCCTAAAAAACAGATGCTAAAAATGGCTGAGGATTTAATTACTCTTATCAGAGGTTCTCATCCCCCTCCTGACAAGAGACCCAGAGTGGAGGAAGATTCTCCCTCTTCTGATCAGGGATCCATTTTATCAGAACATTCTGATGCAGAGGAACACTCTTATTCTCCTTTTGAGGATTCGGATGCAGAACAGTCCATTCCTTGGTATCCGTCCTGAGGATTTTTCCTTTGGGGAAACCTTGCACACCTTGAGGGAACACTTCCATTGGGAAGGCCAAGACTTTTCAGATTCCAAGAAAAGACTTAGGGAATTTCTTTGGTTACCTCAACACAGACCTCTGGCTATACCCCCTGTTTTGGACATACTGGATGATGTCTATTCGGAGGCTTGTCTTAACCCTGATTCTCTGCCTCCTGCACCAGTCAAACCTGATGGGTATTACAGAGTACCCAGCTCTCACCAATTTCTCTTCAAAAGCCATAATGCTGACCCTGAAACCATTTCACAAGGCCCAAAGGGATTGAAGGCCTCCACTGCCAAGAATCCACTTCTTGCAGAAAGGGAATCCAGATCTTTAGAAAGGTGGGGTAAAAAGGTATATACCTCGGCCACCCTAGCCATGAGGGCCTTAAACTGTCAGTTTCATATGATTAAATATCAACAGTTCCTGTTATCACAATTAAGGAACAAAATGTCTCAACCTGAACAACCAGATTTAAGAGTTACAGGATATGATGCATAGTGCGGAGCAAGTGGGTAAACACACCTTACAATGTGGTTATGATGCCCTAGAGGCCTCCAGTAGAGCGGCTGCTACAGGATCAGTCATTCGCAGACATGCCTGGCTTAGGGAACAGAATTTACCTGATCATGTGAAAGCTAAACTTTTAGATGCTCCTTTACAAAAGGATGTACTATTTGGTACTAATGCTGAGGAGATACTACGGAAAATGGAAGAAAAAGCCAAATCTATGCAAACTGTCAAAGCTTTCTTACACGTCCAACCACGTTTTAGCAGAAATTGGCCTTCAAAAAACTGGTCCTTTCCAGCCACTGACAAGCCCCAAAGAGGTAGATACAGACACACAAGGGGCAGAGGGCAATCACAAGGATCATATAGAGGCAGACAATGGCAAACTCCAGCACCAAGAGGTGGTGAAGACAGTGCACAACAATACAGGAAGCAAACCCAATGACTCCCTCATTTCCATGCCAAGCAGGTCTCAGCTGGCAGCACCTTTGGGAGGGAAACTAGCATTATTTGCAAGCAATTGGCATATTGTCACAACAGGCAAATGGATACTGGACATTATAAACAGAGGCTACAAATTTCAATTTCACACTCTTCCAAAAATGAGAGGCATGCCAAACCTGCCACAAAATCAAAGGGCAGAGGCACAACTGCAAATTTCAAAGCTCATAATCATGAGAGGTATTCAAAAGGTACCTACGCACCAACAAGGTCAAGGTTTTTATTCAAGACTTTTTCTGGTACCAAGGAAAGGAACCGACTGGAGACCCATTTTGGACTTATCCATCCTAAACACATTTCTACTCGTACCAAAATTCAAGATGCTCACATTACAGCAACAACTTCCCATACTGGGCAAGGAGTTTTGGCTGGTAACATTGGACCTCAAGGAGGCATACCTGCATGTCCCAATCAGACAAAGCTGCAGAAGATACCTCAGATTTCTTGCAGGTTCAATCCACTATCAATTCTCTGCATTGCCCTTTGGCTTATCTACTGCGCCCAGAGTATTCACAAAGTGCCTGGCATCAGTGATTGCCTACTGCAGACTTCAAGGGGTACAAATTTACCCTTATCTGGACGACTGCCTGATCCAAGCGGACAGCAAACACATACTTCTGGAACATCTGGCATATGTGACACGGTTACTGCTTTCTCTGGGATATACAATCAACAAAGAGAAATCAAGGCTAACACCATCTCAGAAAATAACCTTCTTGGGTGCCAACTTGGACACAAACACCCAGATGGCATATCTTACGCCAGAAAAACAGGGGCAACTATCTCAGTACTTCAAAATACTAGCAAAAGGTACCAGGCTTACTGCAAGGAAAATCCTGCAGGCTCTGGGATTCATGGCATCTTGCATTCTTCTAATCCCATGTGCAAAGCTGCATATGAGGAAACTTCAATGGTACCTAAAAAATCTATGGTCTCAACACAGTCAAAGTTTGGAAACAATTATACCAATAATTCCATGTTTGCAAAAGGAATTTCTATGGTGGGCCCAAGCATGTCAAGTAAACACAGGCCTTCCATTCTGCAAGCCTCAAGCAAAACAAGTCATAACCACAGACGCCTCAGATTACGCCTGGGGGGCGCACATGAAGGACAGGTGCATTCAGGGCAGATGGTCCCAAAAGGAAAAGCACCTTCACATCAATCAAAAAGAAATGCTAGCAGTAATAAATGCAATTACAGCTTTCAAGGACTTCCTGCATCCAGGACAATTACCGATAAGAACAGACAACACCACAGTAATGTGGTACATAAACAAACAAGGAGGAATGCATTCATACCCCTTGTGCAGACTAGCCATGACTCTTTGGAACTTGGCTCTGGAAAGACAAATCGAACTTCAAGCACAGTACTTGCCAGGATTGGAAAACACACTGGCAGACAATCTAAGCAGAAATATGACAGATCCACACGAATGGAAGTTACATCCTCAGGTGTTTACAGAAATAATCCAAGCGTGGGGAAGGCCAGACATAGATCTTTTTGCCTCCCACAGGAATCGTCAATTGGAAAAGTTCTGTTCAAGGACCTTTCACCCAAAGGCCTGGAGAGTGGACGCCCTTTCATTCAGTTGGACAGCATGGACAGTTTATGCATTCCCACCTCTGCCTCTTCTGCCCAAAGTGCTTTTGAAAGCAAGAACAGACAAACCGAGGATGATACTGATTGCTCCAGATTGGCCAAGGTAACACTGGTATCCACTCCTGAGGAGCCTAACACATACTCCTCCCTGGTCCCTGCCTCTAATGCCTCTTCTACTCACTCAGAACAGCTACAAAACTCTTCACAGTCAGCTGAAAACACTCAACCTCGCTGCATGGAAAACTCCTTGACACCACAACAGTCCCTACTCTCCAAGGAGGTGCAGGATGTCATTTTGGAGGCCAGAAGGCCATCTACTAGAAAAGCTTACTCCGCAAAATGGAAGCGGTTTTGCTCTTGGAATGAGAAAAGAGGCCAGGACCCTAGAAAACTGAACTTGCCTCAGGTATTACAGTATCTAGCTGAGCTGCTGAACAGTGGACTTTCATTCTCCTCCATAAAAATACATGCCTCAGCCATTTCTGCAGAATTCAACACGGATCCCCCTTTATTTTCTCACCCACTCATACGACAGTTCCTCAGAGGGGCTAAGAATATAAGACCTCCAAGGAAGCAACCAATTCCAGCCTGGGACCTTAATTACATACTAGAAAAATTAACATTGCCTCCTTTTGAACCAGCTGCCTCAACAGATTTGCAATATTTGTCCTGGAAAACAGCCTTCCTTCTGGCCATCACTTCAGCTCGTAGGGTTTCTGAACTTCAGGCCCTCATGGCGGTGCAGCCCTTCCTCATTTTCCATCAGGACAGGGTTTCCCTTCGTACCAACCCATCATTTATGCCAAAAGTGGTATCCAGGGTAGCCTTAAATCAAGCCATACACCTCCTACCTTTTATCCCAATCCTCAAAACAAAGGGGAAAGGCTGCTACACTCTTTAGACATCCATAGGCAGCTATGTTATTATTTGGACAGAACAAAGTCCTTCAGGAAATCAGAACAACTTTTTGTGTCCTATGCTGTAGGGGCTCAAGGAAACCAGTTACAAAACAGACTATTTCCAAGTGGATTGGCCACTGCATACGGTTTTGTTATTCCTATCATGGGAAATCTGTTCCTACAGGTATCAGATCACACTCCACCAGGGCCACAGCTACCTCTACAGCCTTCCTCAGAGGAGTTCCTACCAAAGATATTTTGGAGGCAGCCACTTGGAGTTCTGTACATACCTTCACAAAACACTACCACCTGCCTTTATATTCCAGAACAAGAGCAGGCTTTGCCTCTGCTGTTTTGCAGGGCATTCTGGCTCAACCCATTTCCTCCTAGTACCTACCACCCTATGCATAGCTTTGGGACTCTACCCATCTGTGATTACTGCAGCTGTTTGCACGATGAACATAGTACAGTTTTGTACCTACCATAAATGTAGATGTTCGAGTGCTAATACAGCTGCAGTACAGGTTTCCCTCCCTCCTTCCCCACTTGGTAAAGGCATGGGGCCTAACAACCTCTTCATACTACCTGACTGGGTTATCCTGCTATGTTTTATTTGCTTGCTTACACTGATTTTGGTTTATATTGCATTGCTTGTATATGTAGATAAGCATTATTTATGTATTGTCTTCCTTTTGGGGGCACCTGACATCTGGGGCAAGAAAGTCTGAAGAACATGGCGTCGGCTGTGTCTTATATACTCTGGCCTCACTGACGTCAGAAGAGTAAGCGACGACAACCGACGCCGGACCGGGACTTTGGAATTCGGCCGACCGAGGGACCGCCTGACGGCTGAAAACCCCATCTGTGATTACTGCAGCTGTATTAGCACTTGAACATCTACATTTATGGTAGGTACAAAACTGTACTTTTCACTGTTGCAGTCATCACACTTTGGTTATCCTGCCAGGGGTAGCTCTCATTCGGCCTGAATACCAGAGGCTTAATATTTCTGCATCTGTTGCTGTCCAGGACTGACGTCAGGTCATCAATGGTATAAAATCAGGCAGCCGACGTCATTATATCAGTCTTTCTTGCCGAGGAGCCAGAAGCAGTTTGCACGAGTGCCAGTCAATGCTACCTGAGTTTTGATTTCAGAATTAAAGTTGAAGTCACTAAAGCTAAGTATCCCATTGGGGATCCTTTTTTCTTTCTCTAACCGATGTCAGAAAAAGTTAACAATTGTCTTGCCTGTGGAAAGCAAATACCACACTGAGATTTCCATTCTTACTGCGTCAGCTGTTTAGGCCCAGACCACGACGTCCCTCGCTGTCTGTTTTGTGCTTTATTCAACACCAGAACTATACGTTGTTGGACCCTTATTGTAGCTAAATTATTTTCAGTCTCAATCTCCGTATTCCGAAATGGCTTCAGTAAGCCATCCGACTACCGATCTTCTAAAAAAATGCAAGGATAAAGAGAGAGACAGACTGCACAGGTCCAGAACTGCTGACGACGCTTCCATTAAGCTAGTCACCAGTTCACTGGTCCTCAGTGAGGCACTTTCACAGCCCCTGATGCCCGCTTCTGTGGATTCACAGGCCACTACCGAGACCCATTCAGAGTCCGGAATGCAGAGAAACTCTTCTTTGACTAAGGATCCTGCGGATGTCTCTACCTTGGTTTGGTCCGGAGCCGCCTAGCAGTTACTGGCTTTCGAGGAAGTTCTTCGCACTACCGATACACTACACAGACTACTTCTTTCATGTCTTCAGTTCTTTCTAAAACTACCGAGTTTCTAAGGCAGAGAGTATGAAGTATGCCTAAAAAACCAACAACCCAAGCTCAAGTACCTGCTTTCATGCCTCAATCTCAAATGCTTAAAATGGCAGAAGACCTTATCATGCTTATTAGGGGAAGCCAGCCTACCCCATCCAAAAGAAAGAGATTTGTCCCCAGCAGTTTTATCTGACCAGGGCTCTGAGGTTTCTGAATATGAAGACATGCAACCCTTGTTTGCTTATGAGGATTCAGATGTAGAGGAATCCATTCCTTCTCTCTCTCCTCCAGGGGATTTTTCATTTGGTGAAACTCTACATACTTTAAGGTATTATTTCCAATGGGAGTGTCAGGACTATCCTCAGTCCAAAAAGAGACTTTGGGGAATTCTTAGATTTACCACAGCACAGACCTTTAGCCATTCCTCCTGTCCTGGATGTTGTGGATGATGTCTTTATAGAATCCAGTTTAACTCCTGACACCCTCCCACCTGCTCCCATGAACCCTGACAGGTATTGGAGTGCCTGACTCTCACAAATTTATTTTCAAAAATCCTACTGCTGACCTAGAGGTCGTCTCCCAAGGACCTAAAGGAATAAAAGCAACCACAGCTAAGAATCCCACCCCCTCGGACAGAGATTCCCAAGCTTTAGACAGATGGGGTAAAAAAAAGTATACACCTCTGCAACTCTTGCTATTAGAGCACTAAATTGTCAGTTCCACATGCTGAAATACCAGCAACATACCATGGAACTCCTTAAACAAAAAATATCTACCTTTCCGGCTTGTGCAGAAAATAGACTTACAGGAGCTTATGCATTCTGCAAGCCAAGTTGGTAAACACACCTTGCAGTGTGGCTTGATGCCCTAGAAGCATCCTGCAGGGCAGCAGTGACAGGTTCTGTACTTAGAAGGCATGCTTGGCTTAAGGAACAGACCTTGCCAGACCATGTCAAATCAAACCTATTGGACGCACCATTGAACAAAGACAATTTGTTTGGCACCAAGGCAGAAGAGGTCTTAAAAAAGATGGAAGAAAAAGCTAAATCTATGCAGACAGTTAAATACTTCTTAAAGGGGAAGGCCAAGATTATTCAGATTCCAAGAAAAGGCTTAGGGAATTTCTCTTGCTACCTCAGTACAGGCCTCTGGCTATACCTCCTGTCTTGGACATCCTAGATGATGTTTACTCGGAGGCCTGCCTTAACCCGGATTCTCTGCCTCCAGCCCCAGTCAAGCCTGACAGGTACTACAGGGTTCCTGACTCACACCAATTTCTATACAAAAGCCATGCTGCTGACCCAGAAACCATCTCACAGGGCCCCAAGGGAATTAAGGCCTCCACTGCTAAAAATCCATTACCTTCCGAGAGATTCCAGATCCTTAGAAAGGTGGGGAAAAAGGTATATACCTCGGCTACCTTAACCATGAGGGCCTTAAACTGCCAGTTCCATATGCTAAAATACCAACAGTTTTTGTTATCACAATTGAAAAGTAAAATGTCACAACCTGAACAACCAGACTTGAAGGAGTTGCAGGATTTGATGCATAGTGCAGAACAAGTGGGTAAGCATACCTTACAATGTGGTTTTGATGCTCTAGAGGCCTCATGTAGAGCTGCTGTTACAGGATCAGTCATACGTAGACATGCCTGGCTCAAGGAACAAACCTTGCCTGATCATGTCAAAGCTAAATTACTAGATGCCCCTCTACAAAAGGATGTATTATTTGGTGCTAATGCTGAGGAGGTATTAAGGAAAATGGAGGAAAAAGCTAAATCAATGCAAACTGTGAAAGATTTTCTACAGGTACAACCCCCACGTTTCAGTAGAAATTGGCCTTCCAACAATTGGTCCTTTACAGCCACGGACAGACCCCAAAGAGGTAGATACAGGTGCCCGAGGGGCAGAGGACAATCCCAAGGATCGTTTAGAGGCAGACAATGGCAAGCTCCTACACAAAGAGGTGGTGAGGATAACTCGCAGTCATTCAGAAAGCAAGCCCAATGACTTTCCCCTTTGCATGCCAAGCAAGACTCAAATGGCAGCCCCCTTAGGAGGAAAGCTGGCATTATTTTCAAAAAATTGGCATATTGTCACAAAAGACAAATGGATCCTGGACATTATAAACAGAGGCTACAGATTCCATTTTCACACCCTTCCAAAAATGAGAGGCATGCCAAACCTGCCACACAATCAAAGGGCAGAGGCACAAAGGCAAATTACAGATCTCATAGACATGAAAGCTATTCAAGAGGTACCTACGCACGAACAAGGTCAAGGTTTTTATTCCAGACTATTCCTGGTACCAAGGAAGGGAAAAGATTGGAGACCTATTTTGGACCTATCCATCCTAAACACATTTCTGCTCGTACCAAAATTCAAGATGCTCACTCTACAGCAGCTTCTTCCCATGCTGGGCAAGAAGTCTTGGCTGGTAACATTGGACCTCAAGGAGGCATACCTGCATGTCCCAATCAGACAAAATTGCAGAAGATACCTCAGATTTCTTGCAGGCTCAACCCATTATCAATTCTCTGCATTGCCCTTTGGCTTATCTACTGCGCCCAGAGTATTCACGAAATGCCTGGCATCAGTAATTGCCTACTGCAGACTTCAAGGGATACAAATATACCCCTATTTGGACGACTGCCTGATCCAAGCGGACAGCAAACACATTCTTCTGAAACATCTGGCTTATGTAATAATGTTGTTGAACTCTCTGGGATACACAGTCAACAAAAAGAAATCAAGGCTAATACCCTCTCTGAAGATAATTTTCCTGGGTGCCAACTTGGACACAAACACCCAGATGGCCTACCTCACGCCAGAGAAGCAGGGGCAACTAACTCAATACTTCAGAGCACTAGCAAATTGCACCAGGCTGACTGCAAGGAAAATCCTGCAGGCTCTGGGATTCATGGCATCTTGCATCTTACTAATCCCATGTGCAAAGCTGCATATGAGGAAACTTCAATGGTACCTGAAAAACCTATGGTCTCAACACAGCCACAGTTTGGAAACAATAATACCACTAATTCCATGTCTACAAAAGGAATTTCTGTGGTGGGCTCAAGCATGCCAAACAAACACAGGTCTTCCATTCAGCAAGCCTCAAGCAAATCAAGTCATCACAACAGACGCCTCGGACTACGCCTGGGCCGTGCACATGACAGATCGGTGCATTCAGGGCAAATGGTCCCAAAAGAAAAGCACCTTCACATCAATCAAAAGGAAATGCTAGCAGTAATAAATGCTATTATAGCTTTCAAAGACCTTCTGCAACCAGGTCAACTATTGATAAGAACGGACAACACCACAGTTATGTGGTACATAAACAAACAGGGAGGAACACATTCATAACCCCTATGCAGACTGGCCATGTCACTTTGGAACATGGCCATGGACTTACAAATCGAACTACAAGCACAGTACTTGCCAGGCAAGGAAAACACGCTGGCAGACAACCTAAGCAGAAATATGACAGATCCACACGAATGGAAGTTGCATCCAAAGGTTTTTACAGAAATAATCCAAGCATGGGGAAGGCCAGACATAGATCTCTTTGCCTCCCACAAAAATCACCAATTGACAAAATTCTGTTCAAGGATTTTCCATCCAAAGGCCTGGAGAGTGGACGCTCTCTCTTTCAGTTGGACATCAATGACAGTTTATGCCTTCCCACCTCTTCCTCTGCTGCCCAAAGTTCTATTGAAAACCAGAGCAGACAGACCAAAGATGATTCTCATTGCTCCAGACTGGCCAAGACAACACTGGTACCCACTCCTGAGGAGCCTGACGCATTCCCCGCCATGGACCCTGCCTCTAATGCCTCTTCTCCTGACTCAGCACAGCTTCAAAACTCTTCACAGCCAGCTAAAAACACTCAATCTAGCCACATGGAAGATTCCTTAGCATCACAACAGACCCTACTCTCCAAGGAGGTGCAGGATGTCATTTTAGAGGCCAGAAGGCCGTCAACTAGAAAAGCTTACTCCGCAAAATGGAAACGGTTTTGTGTCAGGAATGAGAAAAAGGGCCAGGATCCTGGAAAACTGAATTTACCTCAAATACTACAGTATCTAGCTGAGCTGCTAAGCAGTGGACTTTCATTCTCCTCCATCAAAATCCATGCCTCAGCCATTTCTGCAGAATACAACACTGATCCACCCTTATTCTCTCACCCTCTCTTAAGACAGTTCCTCAGAGGGGCTAAGAATCTAAGACCCCCAAGGAAGCAACCAATACCTGCTTGGGATCTCAATTTCATTCTGGAAAAACTGACCTTGCCTCCCTTTGAGCCAGCTGCCTCATCAGATTTGCAATATTTGTCCTGGAAAACCGCTTTCCTTCTGGCTATTACCTCAGCTCGTAGAGTTTCAGAACTACAAGCTCTCATGGCTGTGCAGCCTTTTATCATCTTCCATCAGGACAGAGTTTCCTTACGAACCAACCCGTCCTTCATGCCTAAAGTGGTATCCAGGGTAGCTTTGAATCAGGCCATACACTTACCTACCTTTTATCCTAATCCTCAAAACAAAGGGGAGAGATTACTACATTCCTTGGACATCCACAGACAACTGCGTTATTTGGACAGAATAAAGCCTTTCAGAAAATCAGAACAGCTCTTTGTGTCCTATGCTGTAGGAGCTCAAGGAAAGCCAATTTCCAAACAGACAATCTCAAAATGGATAGCCCACTGCATACGCTTTTGCTATTCTTTTCATGGCAAAACTGTACCTACAGGCATCATATCTCACTCCACAAGGGCCACAGCTACTTCTGCAGCTTTCCTCAGAGGAGTTCCTACCAAAGATATTTTGGAAGCAGCCACTTGGAGTTCTGTGCATACCTTCTCCAAGCACTACCACCTACCATTATACTCCAAAACTAGAGCAGGCTTTGCCACTGCAGTCTTGCAGGGCATCCTGGCTCCTCCTAGTTCCACCTAGTGCCTACCACCCTTTTCTTAGCTTTGGGATTCTACCCATCTGTTATGACTGCAGCTGTATGCACGATGAACATAGTACAGTTTTGTACCTACCATAAATGTAGATGTTCGAGTGCTAATACAGCTGCAGTCCAGGTTTCCCTCCCTCCTTCCCCTCTTGGGACAGGCCTATTGGCTAACACATCCTCCTACAACCTGATTCGGGTATTCATGTATGGTGTATTTGCTTGCAACTACTGTATTTTGATTATATTGCATTGCTTTATTACACAAATTTATGTATTGCCTTCCTTCTGGGGGCACCTGACATCTGGGGCAAGAAAAACTGAAGAAAATGGCGTCGGCTGGTTCCTTTATGCCCCTGTCGCACTGACGTCAGGGAAGAAGCGACGACAACTGACGCCGGACCTAGACTTTGGAATTCGGCCAACCGATGACCCGCCTGACGGCAGGAGAACCCATCTGTTATGACTGCAGCTGTATTAGCACTCGAACATCTACATTTATGGTAGGTACAAAATTAGAAGTTATGTACTCACCATAACGTTCCATCTGAGTAGGTGTATTCATTTGTCTGCAACCTGTGGGTTATGGATCCGATATCGGATCCGAACCGGCATGGTTTTCCAGCTATGGATCCAAGCTCTCAGCTCCTCCCCTCACCCATAATGCCCTGCTCTACCCTCATGACCTCAGATCGAGTTTGCCAAAGCAACAATACCCTAAAAAGGGTAACAAAGAATATGCAGGAAACTGAAAGGCCAGGGGGATAGGAGGGCGGGATGGTTGCAGACAAATGAATACACCTACTCAGATGGAACGTTATGGTGAGTACATAACTTCTAAATCTGAAGTAGGATATTCATTGTCTGCAACCTGTGGGACAGAGTCCCCAGCTACCTGAATCTTGGGCGGCCATCATGGAAGGATATTCCGAGCACCCTTGAGCCAAAGGATGCTCTACCCCTAGATGCAAGATCCTACTTATAGTGGGAAATAAATGTATGAGATGAAGCCCACGTGGCTGCTGCACAAATATCATCTAGAGGAATCCTAGCCTTGAAGGCTGCGAGGTAGATACTGACCGGGTTGAATGGGCATGAACACCCCGGTCGGGCCTTCCTGACGCTTGATAAGCCAATAAAATGCACTGTGAAATCCAGCGGGACAGAGAAACTTTAGAGATTGGCTTGCCCAAATTGAATTTTGCAAAGGAAATAAACAGCTGGTCGGATTGCCTATGACCAGCTGTCCTGTTGAGATAAAATCTAAGTTGCCTGTGAACATCTAGTGAATGTAGCTTATATTCACCTTTGTTTTCATATTTAGGGAAGAAAACAGGGAGGTTAATGGATTGATTGATGTTTGCTTCAGAAGCGATTTTAGGAAGGAAGGACGGGTTGGTCCTGAGGGAGACACGGTCCGGATGAAATACCAAGTAAGGAGGTTTAGCTGATAAAGCTTGAAGTTCAGAAACTCTCTTGGCTGATGTAATGGCTACCAAAAGGCTGTCTTGTAGGACAAGAATTTGAGATCCACCGTGGCAGCGGGCTCGAAGGAGGAGCGGTCAAGGCCTGTAGGACCAAAGAAAGGTCCCAAGGAGGGACTGCTTGTTTTATAGGTGGCCTGAGAAGAAAAGTACCTTTAAGAAATGTCTTACACAATTTGGCTGACATAAGAGGATTAGAATCTTGGCCAATGTGATAGTGAGAAATTGCCGCCAGTTGAACTTTGACTGTGGAACTGCTGGCACCATCGTTAAAGAGAGAGGTTAGAAAGTCAAGCACTACAGGGAGAGGAACCGTGAAGGGATTCAGGCCTTGCGCTCCGCCCACACAGAGAAAGCGTTTCCATTTGCTTCGTAAACCTTTCTAGTGGATGGTTTATGAGCCGCCACCAAAATAGCCTTTACAGGTGAAGAAATACCGGGAGTCCTTATCAAGAGTGGAACTGGAGCAGCCAAGCGGTCAGCTTCAGGTTGTCCAGGTTCGGAGGAGGAATGCAGGATGGATGGGATATCAGATCCGGGATGGGATCTAGAATCCAAGGAGGATTCACCGAGTGAGACCTTAGGAAGGGGAACCAGATCTGTCGAGGCCAGAATGGAGCAATGAGAATCATTCTGCAACCCACCCGAGAGGCTTTCTGAAGAACTTGCAGCATCAGAGGCAAGGGTGGATAGGCATACAGAAGACCGGGTGGCCAAGCATGCACCAGAGCGTCTCTTGGGGTACCTCCGGGAGGAGGTATTAGAGCGAAAAACTGTCGCACTTGGTGTTTGAGGGAGAAGCAAAAGATCGCATGAAGGGTTCCCCACCGTGCGAATATGCGTTCCGCTACATGACAATTGAGAGACCACTCGTAAGGGGTCAGAATGGTGCGACTGAGCTTGTCCGCTAGGATGTTGGACCGACCGGAATGCGTTGCTATGAGAAAGCGATTGGTGGAGATTGCCCATTCCCAAACTCTCATGGCCTCTCGACAAAGAGGGTAAGACCTTGTTCCCCCTTGCTTGTTGATGTACCAGACAACAGACATGTTGTCCGATTGAATCGCAATTGTTCCCAAGGGAAGAAAGTCCTGAAGTGCTAGCAACGCTAAGAGCACTGCTCTCATCTCTAGAACATTGATATGCAGTAAGGTCTCTGAATCGTTCCACGTGCCTTGGACTGTCCGGCCCGCAAAGTGCCCCCACCCGAGGCGGAGACGTCCGTGGTCACCGTGGCGAGAGGGGGAGAAGCACAAAATGGGCGACCTTTGTGGAGATCCGGGGAGTGGAGCCACCACAAGAGGGACCGTTTGCAAGCCTTGCTGATCGCTATGGGATGATGCATGGGGAGAGCAAGGTATGACCACTGTACTAAGAGCGTCCACTGTAGAATGCGCATATTGAGCCTGGCAAGAGGAAGAAGTGCTATAGCCGAAGCCATGGACCCTAGAGCCCTCAGGACCAACTCCGCTGGAACAGAACTTGAATGGAGAATGGCCCGCACCTGGAGCTGCAGATTTAGAACTCTGTCCGCAGTGAGGAAGGCTCGTAAACTCCTTGTGTCTAGTCTGGCCCCTATGAAATCTAAGAGCTGTGTGGGCGCCAGGTTGGACTTTTTTGTATTTATTGTGATATCCAGAAATGGAGCAAGATGGAGAAAGGAGTCTCGCGCCAAGAGAAGTAGATGCCTTGTTGGGGCGGTAAGAAGCCAGTCGTCCAGGTAGGGAAAGACCTGCACCCCCTGAAGCCTCAGGTGGGCCGCTACCACTGCTAGTACTTTGGTGAACACCCTGGGGGCTGTGGTGAGACCAAAGGGAAGGACCCGGAACTGGTAGTGACTGGCTCCCAGCCGGAAGCGGAGAAACCTCCTGGAGCGCCTGTCCATCAGGATGTGGTAGTACGCGTCCTTGAGATCTATCGAGCACATCCAGTGACTTTCTCCCAGAAGGGGGAGAATAGATTGCAGAGTGACCATTGAATTTTTCTTTGGGGACTGCCAGATTCAAGAGAGAGAGGTCTAGGATTGGCCTTAGTTCCCCGTCTTTTTGGCACTAAAAGAATCTGGAGTAGAACCCTGATCCGATCTGGTCTGGGGGAACGGGCTGGATGGCTCTTTTCTTTAGCAGATGGCCAATTTCTGCCAAAGCGGCCTCCCGTTGACCGGGTGGGACGTCTGGGAGGGACTTCAATTTTGGAAGGTGAAGGAAAGGAATGCGATATCCCTGGATATGATTTGGAGAACCCAGCGGTCCGATGTTATGGACTCCCATGCCGCTAGGTGCCCAGCGCCCCGACTGCCTCCAGAGTAGAGCAGTCGGGCAACCCTCAGGGTTGCTGCGGGCCGTTCAGAGAAAGGTTCCCTGGACCCGAAGTTTCTGGGAGCCCCTCTGCCTCTAGGGGCGTCCTCCCTGTCCTCCTCTGCCACGGAAGGACTGGTTGTCCGAGCAGGCTGGGACTGCTGCGACTTCGGAACCACATCTTCTTCTGACCCTTTTGGTTCCTAGAATAGGGCCTCTGGGGTGCAGAGAAGCGGATTCCGACGGCAGACAGCGTCTTCCGTCCTTCTCGCTCTGGGTCAACGTCATGAACGGTCTTGCCAAACAGAGCAGAACCATCAAAGGCGTTAACGACGCCTTGAAGGGCTCAGAAAAATCGCAGACGGAGCCAGGCCTGGCGTCTAGTGACCAGTCCTGTCCCGCAGCTCTAGCGCCCTCCGTTGCATGGGAGAGTAGCCGCATAGAAGTACTAGTGACTGACCTAAGAGTGGCCATACGGGTGGAGTGCAGAACTCTGTCCTCCTCCGAAATGGACTCAGGGGGGGATGCAGCGTATTCCTTAATAAGATCTCGCTGCATCCGAATAACATGTGCCAAATAGTTCAGCGCCCTTACCGAGAAGGTCGCCGAACTGAACATCCGCTTCCCCAAGCGGTCCATCATCCGAGACTCCTTGCTCGGTGGGTGGACTGAGGGACTCTCCTGAGCTAGTTCCCTCTTTGTGGCGCCGCCATCAACATGGCATCTACAGGAGGCCCCTTACTCCAATGGGTCCGGTCGGATGGCGGACTAAGGATCCTATCCGGTCTTTTGGGAATTGGCTCCACGGTGTCCGGTTCCTTCCACGCCCTGGTGGTAATAAGGTCCACCAGGGGTCGGCAGGGGACACCCAAGAGGTAGACGGGCCCGTTTCAAATGCCTCCAAGAACACGGACTCGTCCGAGGAAGACTTGGGGCAGACCACCCTTATACGGAGCATTTCCATGATGTCTCCAAAGGAGACATCCTCGGGGTGACCGTGGGGAGCCTTCCCTTCCTCCAAGTCCGTGTCTTCTGTGAGAGACTCGGGAGTCAATGTGCCTCCTTTTGCACGTATGCTTGCGAGGGGCCTCCTCTGGGGGGCTGTCAGAGGAGTCCTCGCAAGCAGCAATTTGCTCCATAGGAGCAACTTGGGGCACAGAAACGGGCTGTCCCAGGGGCCGGATGGTGGAAGCCTGGCCCAGTGCAGAGGGAGCGCGGGACGGAGCCGAAGCAAGTGCCGGGGTCCGGAGACCCTCAACAGAGCCCTCTCCACTACATCAAAGGCCGAAGGGGAGCCGACCTCGACCAAAGGATCCGACAATCGGCTCCCCTCGGATCCGAAGAGTGGATCGGAGCGGCGCCGCACTCGGACCCGAAGGACAGTGCGCTCCGACACAGACGGCGCCGAAGGAGCACTGATCCCCGGATCCGGCTCGGATCCAGGCTCCGAGATCGGGTCCGGCGCACTCGAGGGCAGGGTCGGGTCCGGTACCAAGTACTATCGGCTCCGACCTTCCCCGCTCGGCTGCTCGGCTCCAGCTGCTCGAACCCGGATAGCGGGTCGGAGAAGGAGCAATAGGCTTAAAAGGGTGTTGAGCTCCCCGAGGGGAGGCAAGAGCACTCCCATCTGCATCTGGGCCTGGATGAACCTTCTCATCATCCGGTCCAGATCAGCATCAGAAAGGCTATGGGTAGATCTCGAAGAGGCTACCGAGGTAGGCCTGGAGTGCCTCCTCGATAGCCTCGACGGAGATCGGGTCTCCTCCTCCTCAGGACCCGGTGAAAAGCACACAGCGGACCGGAGCCGAGAAGGAGGAGACCGAGCCGCCCACGGAGCCGCCGGAGAAGGCCGCTTGGCTGGCGGGGCCGAAACAGAGGTCTCGGCCCGCCGCTTGTGGTGCTTCTCCCTCCGGTCCTTTTTAGCAGCATCCCTCTCCTCTCCAGAAGCGGGAGTTTGAGTCCCAGGAGCAGGAGGGGGTGCCACAGGGGCAACAACTGCAGCCACAGTAGTCCCCGAAGGAGCGGAGGCCGGAGCCGAGTCTGGCGGTAAAAGACCCGCCAAGACCAGCTTGGACCTCCGCTCCCTCAGTGCCCTGGGGTTGAACCCTGCACAAATGGAACAACCAGATGTGAGGTGTTCAACCCCGAGACACTTAACACACCGAGTGTGGCCATCAGCCGGTGAGAGCTTATGGCCACACTCGGAGCATTTCGAAAAGATAGATTTAGGCTGGTCAGCCATAATCTATAACACACTAAAAGTTACAGAAGTAACTTAAAATAAAAGACACACAGGCCTACACACACACTCTACGCAACAGCGAGGGGAGGGAATAAAAATTACTTACTTTAACTCAAAATAAACTCAAAATACACTTATAAGAAAGGGAAACCTAAACTTTCACACAAATTCACTCAAAAAACCAAAAAATTCTCTGATTTTAACAAGAAATAGAGTTCACTTAGCTGAGAGCTATGTACCCAAATCCAGTCACCAGCGCGGCAAACGAGATCTGAGGTCATGAGGGTAGAGCAGGGCATTATGGGTGAGGGGAGGAGCTGAGAGCTTGGATCCATAGCTGTAAAACCATGCCGGTTCGGATCCGATATCGGATCCATAACCCACAGGTTGCAGACAAATGAATATCCTACTTCAGATCTGTACTTTCCCTCTCTGACATCAACTATATTAATGAGCATGTGCCCTGAGTTCCATTATAAAAAGATTGAAGCAAAGCATTGAAAACAAATTCCTTAACAATATAAATTAATACCAATTGCAAATGTTTCCCTTCTCCCTTTTCCCTTAGGTTGGTGTGGGTACCCAGGTTAAGCTATCCCTGTAGGTATAGGTTTGGGGATGGTGTCCTTCTGATTGTTCTTTTCTACCTTGAATAAAGTTGTTCTTGTACGAGTCATATTGTTTCTTCCAGGAGCTGTTCCTGAAACTGATAAGGGCAAGAATGGCCTAAAAATGGTGCTGGCCAGTGTCCTGACAATTGGTAAGTGATAGTCTGCTGGGCCAGAGGCGGAAGGTGAAAGCTGTGATATTCCAGCTAGTCGTTGGGCTCCTGCTTGCTGGAATCCCAAAAGTCGGTACTGCAACAGTAGATATACTCTTAAATGTATAATTATGTTAAACTACTACACAGCTCAAGTTTTCCCATTGTGTGCCCTGTGAAGGCCAGACTTTTCACAAGTCCTGTATGTAATAATCACCTTGCTAACCTTAAGTGCTACTGTCATCTAAGACAGTGTTCACTAGGAACAGATTCAAAGTATCATACATGCAGAGCCATCCATACATATATTGATATCTGCTAGAGTCCATCAGTAATGCACACATTTTATGTGATTGATTAATTGTTGCTGTCCACCTACGTGCATAAGTATTGTGCAGTGTTATTCAAAATGCATCTGTAATCATCCAAAGTATATCTGTTGTCACTGCTATGCATAACTTGAAAGAGAACCAGGAATAGCGGTTTCTTTTGTATTTGAGCAGTGTTGCTCGCAATCCGTGTCAGGGGATAGGACTGTACCCTTGACATGCTGTGCCGTTATGTCATTGTTTAACAGGAATAGTGATATTTTTAATTGTAGTTGACATTTTCCTCACTTTTGTATTGCTGCTGTAAAGTAAATATGATGAAAGTTCTTTATTCTAAAACTAAATGCAGTCATAGATGTGCAAAATGTTGCTTGATTAAAATGCTGTGTACGCAATATAAATTATATTGGAATATCACTGAAAGTGTATAGTAAGTAATGCTGGTTATCGCTGTCACTAACATGGAAATGCACTTTTTTGCCTTTCTTTTGAACTAACCCATAAATAAGAATATTTCAGTGTAATTGTATACATTTATATAACTGTATTTTTTGTCCTTTTGGTTGTTATAATTGTTATAACTAAGTCTTGTGTCTTGCATTGTAACAAATAAAGTCCTCTGGCTGGTGTAGTCGTCATACTTAAACAAATGCATCAGTACATAAATGTATACTTAGAGCTGTGCACTTCTGGTACTTACATTAAGGCTTTATTTTTCTTTTAGGTAATGGCATCGGTGACAGCAAAGATGACTGTGAATAGCAAGTTTCGGTCTAAGCGTGGGTCAAGCAAGCTGCGACAGTCCACCACAGATGCATCTCCTGACTCAAAATGCCCCATCTGTTTGGATAGATTTAATAATATTTCGTACCTAAATCAGTGCTTGCACAGATTTTGTTTCCGATGCATCAAGGAGTGGTCAAAAAATAAAGCTGAGTGCCCACTTTGCAAGCAGCCATTTAATTCTATATTGCACAGTATAAGAGCAGAAGATGACTTCAAAGAATATACACTTAAGGTGTCCCAAGAAAAGTTCTCTTTTTCTAGCCCCAATGGACAGAGGTTTCGATACCGAACAACTGTGACCGGCTCAGACCATATGATATTGCGGTCTCGAAGAACAGTGTCTCCGCCTGATAATGGTGTTATATTTGAAGGTTTGGGAGGCCATCAGCCACATCATTCTAGCATAGAACTCCACAGGGCTACAAGAAGGCATACTCGGGCAGAAGGGCAGTCTATTACCAATGTTCAGGTACAGGAAATGATCAGTTTTAGGAGAGCTTTGTATCGGACCGGAACTCGTGTTATAAGTGTGCAGGATGGAGGCCGTTTTAGAGAAATTTCAGCAGAATTTTTTCGTAGGAACCCTGCTTGTCTTCACAGATTAGTGCCATGGCTAAAACGTGAACTTACTGTCCTGTTTGGGCTCCATGGCTCATTAGTCAACATTGTACAGCATATTATTATGACTAATGTTACTATATATGATATGGAGAGTCCGGCCTTTGCTGAGGACCTCAGACCTTTTTTACTTCAGCGTACTGATCATTTTCTGCATGAATTTATTACCTTTGCACAGTCACCCTTTAATATGGATGCTTATGACCAACATGCAAATTATGATGTCCCTACTCCTCATGAAGAGAGTCATTCTGATTCGTCAGTTATTACTATATCTCCAGATGAAGCTGATCCTCCAGAACCAGGTACTCCTATACTTGTTGACGGCACAGATCAGGCTCCTTGGGATGATGAGACTCCAGGACCTTCATATTCAACCTCTGATCTAATTCAACCAGTATCGCCTTACCCAGTTACTTATGATAGTTCAGATGAAGAGCCAACACAATCATCATCTTCAGTACAAGCAGAAGTGCAAGTAAAAAGTGATCCTGGACAGAACGATGGCAATGTAAATTCTCCAGATGAAGAAGATTGTGTTGTTGTTGGTTATGTTAAGCCTCTAGCAGAAAGGACTCCAGAACTTGTTGAGTTGTCTTCTGATTCTGAAGGTTCTCTTCATGAAGAAGACATAAAGAATGAACCTCAGTCTCAACATGTAACTATATCCAGTGGGAGAGAGAGCAGCAGTTGTTCACCATCCAAGTTGGCTGCTTCTAAAAGCAAACACAAAGTACATAAAAAGCCAAAAAAGCGGGACAGGAACAGAAGAAGAATGTGGTCAAGTTCATCAGTAGTGGATACTACTAAAGCCTGCTCTAGATTGTGGGATGGAAAACGCACTGACAGAGAGCTGCAGTCAAGAACAAGGGAACGGTCAAGAAACCGAGACTTCTGTTGGATTCCGAGTAGAGATGAACATATAGACAGGGCTGAAAGACGACATTATAATAAAGAAAGGCATAAGAGTAGGAGGTCAAGGAGTCATGAAAGAATGAGGTATCGTGATAAGAGGAGATCGAGAAGTAAGGAACGAAGTGTATCCCGAAGGAGTCGAACTGTATCAATAACAAGTGAAAGCACAACTTCAAGAGACCATGGAAGATCAAGATCTAGAAGTAGTGACCGTGGCAGACGAAGATCTTGGAGCAAGGACAAGGAATACAGCTATTTGAAAGACAGCTATCAAAGTGCATTTTATTCATATCTTTGGGAGTCTTGCAGCCATCATGATAAGGAGAGGGATGGCTATGATTCCTTCTACAGAAAGAAAAGTCATGCAAAAAGTTACCATAAGCGATGTTCACGTAGTCCTGAAAACAGAATTCGCTATACTTCAAAACATAGAAACAGTTATAAAGAAAATCGATACTGGTCAAGAAGTCATTCTTCTTCCTCTGGTACAGAGAGAAATCGTCATGAAAAACCTAGTGGAAAAAGAAAGTATAAAACACGGCATTTGGAAAATAGAAGTGATGGCAACACTGTTAACTCTTGTGCTTGTTCATCATCAAGGGATGATGGAACCTCGCATAGGTCTTCCTCAAAATATAGTGCAAGTTGTAGAAATGACTCTGACTACTCAGTAAAAACTGCAAGCAGTGAATCAAAACTGAAAAAGAAAAAAAGAAAAAGTAGAAGCCCAAGTGTAGAAATTGTTTTTGAAGGTAAAAATGTAGATGCATCCAAACATCATAAGAAGAAAAAGAGGAAACATAGAAGGAAACACAAAAGACACAGAACTGATGAACAGGCAAAAAATTCCTCACCAGTTGTCATTACTATTGATAGTGATAGTGAGGAAGTACCTGCAAAAATAGTGTCTGACCACAGTGTTGATCATCCTGCTGCTCCGCACATAGAAGAGAAGGATTCACAGGAACCTGAATCTGTGGAATCATTGGACAGTAAAAACATTTGTGATGTTCCAGAAACTCAGCATGTATGCAATCTGAATGCCTCCATTAATGACAAATCATGTTCTGAAGGACCTAGTTCACCTGGAGGGTCTGGTACAAAAAATAGCTTTGTTGAACAGATCCCAGCTATTTGTCTTTCTAGTCAGTCTTCTGTTGGTGAAAATAATGCAGAACTGCTGCCTCTGGAAAAAGATATTGGGACTGAAGTGGCATCTCCTGTGTCATACAGTGGACGTCATCCCATTAGTATGAACATTTCACAGCTGGAGCTTCAAGATCAGCAGAAGACAGCACTTCCTATATTTGATAGTTTAAATGCCCTTAACACTGAAGATTTAAACACTTTTAACTTTGATCATTTAAATGCACTTAGTAATAGTGACAGTTTAAACACACTTAATAGCAATGATTTAAATACACTTAACAGTGACGATTTAAACAGCATTGGTAATAGTACTGTTGATTTCAATGCATTTAATAATGCTGCATTGGAACATGATGATGCTGAAAACAGAACTATTGTTACAGAAGACTTGTCCGAGTTTTCAGATAGACCTCGCTTGATTATAAAACTGCCAAAGAGGCTTTTGGAGGAGACTTGCTTATCTGATACAGACAGTGACACACAGTAGTTGCCTTATTGTGTAAAGTCTGTTTTAAAATGACACTGTAAAAGTAATTTTGTATGGTAATAAATGTGCAGGATACTCAATGTTCTGCATTTCTTAATAGGTGTACATAGTTTGTGAATGAAATAATACTTACATGTTTGCTTTTTAAATCAAATCACTGTGCTCTCTTAAGGCTATTCTTTTTCAGAAACATTTTCAGTATATTACAGTATGTCACTTTTTATTGAGTGTTTAATAATATTTTATGCATTTGTAACAAAAAAAAATGTAAAAAAAACGTTTTGGTAATTTTTGGGGTAGTTTAAATGTTTCCCACTGGATTTAGACTTTTACTGTTGTCCAGTAAGGTCAGGTAGGGATTATCGTTTGACATGATTCTTTGCACTTGTTCATTTCTGCTTTTAAATTCAGATGTTAGTGAGATGTATACGTAGAAAACAATGGGCTTTTGATCAGTGTAAATCCATTCAGCGGTATTGTGATCCTTCTCGTATATTGTAGTGCTTTATCCAGTGTAACTGAGTCGTGATCTTTATAGTATATCAGTTGAACCCTGGTTTCATCTCTTAAAAGAGCAGAACGTGTTGGGGTTGAGGGAGGGTGTTAGCATCTACAGTAAACTAAAAAAAATTTGAAGAAATACAGTACAATTTTCATGTGTTGCACTTTCTGCCCCCCCCCCCCCCCCTGCAGAAACATACCTTACGTTTTTAGAGTATGAGTTTTAAAATGGAAGATAGGAATAAATGCCTCTCTCCCCAACCTAAGAACAAGTCAAATCAAACAAATAGTATAGGGTACAGTATTAGGCCTGTTTTAATAGTAACGCTCAAGCAACCAGAAACTACAGGTATCTGGCATCTACCAATCCCCATGGGTGCCGGTTAACCGAGAGTTTACCGTAGTTGATTACTGCGTAGGGTGTTGCTTCTTTTGATAGCTTTTTCAAAAGACTTGTAGGCAGCAGTAAGCAAAAACAGATGCTTTACTGGCCAGTTTCCTTTTCCAAGGTTCAGTATTGTTTCAGCAGTTTAAGTTTGACAGGAGTGTACTGTGTATGTACTATTACTTGACAAGATGTTAAAGGATGCTTTACTATCATGCATCTATGAGCTACAGGAAAAAATAGGCCTGCCCTGTTATGTGCATACAGGAAGGACTATAATATAAAAACTCTAGAGAGTCATCCGTGCAGTAGGTTCTTGCATATGGGGTTTTGCAGACAAGGGGAAAATTGAATTCCATCTTTTTTTCTTTAATAATATAATGGCTGTGCAAGCCAGCACTTCTGTTTCATACTGGTATATATAGCATAGGTTACTAAGAAAACCTCCACACACTCAGCGCAGTATACCACAGTTTCAAGGTGGAAGATGCAAATACCAGTAAACCACAAAATGATTAAAATTTGTAAAACAAAATTGAATAAAAAAAAAAGAAGTTATGTACTGACCATAACATTCCATCTGAGTAGGTACTTCATTTGTCTGCAACCTGTGGGTATCTGATCCGATCTCGGATCCGAGCCGGCAGCTTTCCAAGCTACAAGATCCGAGCTCCTAGCTCCTCCCCCTACCCACAATCCCCTGCTATGTGCTACATTACCTCCGATCGAATTTTTTGCCTCTTACACAACTCCTACCTTCGATAGAGGAAGTAACACCAGATAAACTGTCCTAAAGCAGAACAAGATCTCTTTGATGATCAGGAATCCCGAAAGGTTCGGGGGATGGCAGGGGGGGTCGGTTGCAGACAAATGAAGTACCTACTCAGATGGAACGTTATGGTGAGTACATAACTTCTTTATCTGAAGTAGTTACTTCATTTGCTCTGCAACCTGTGGGACAGAGTCCCCAGCTACCTAGAGAGAAAACCCTGGGCGGCCTATGGAAGGATATTCCGAAGCACCGCAGAGCCAAAGGAAGCCCTACCTCTCGATACCATATCCAAATTATAATGAGAAATAAACTTATGTGAAGAGGACCAGGTAGCTGCAGAGCATATGTCATCCAAGGGGATCCTAGACCAGAAGGCTGCAGAGGTGGCCACAGCCCTCGTAGAGTGAGCGCGAATTCCCGTAGGAACCGGTTTGCCTGCAGATAAGTACCCGTGGACTATGCATTGACAAATACAATTTGCTACAGTCACTTTGGAAATGGCCTTACCCATGGCCGATTTAGCAAATGACACGAACAACTGGTCCGACTTGCGAAAATCCTTAGTCCTGTGCAGGTAGAAACACAGTTGTCTGTGCACATCCAATTTATGCAATGTGTATTCTCCTTTATTCTGAAAGTTTGGGAAGAACACGGGTAAGTTTATTGATTGATTGATTGATATTTGACTCCGAAGCCACCTTAGGTAAGAACGATGGATTAGTCTTGAGGAACACTCTATCCTTATGAAAAATGAGATAAGGATGCTTCATACATAAGGCTTGAAGTTCTGACACCCTTTTGGCTGAAGTAATGGCCACCAAAAAGGCTGTTTTCCAGGACAAGAACTTCAATGGAATCGAAGCCGCGGGTTCAAAGGGTGGATCTGTCAAGGCTTGTAAGACTAAGGCCAAATCCCATGGAGGCACCACCACTTTCACCGGAGGCTTCAAGAGGAAAACGCCCCGTAAGAAGGTTTTACATAATTTTGTAGAAGCCAAAGATCCTAGTCCATCTCCCACATGGAAATGGGAGATGGCTGCCAATTGCACCTTAACTGTTGAAGCACTTGCTCCTTGTCGGAATATCAGAGAGAGAAAGTCTAGAATAGTAGGAATAGGAATAAATGGATCCAGGCCTCTATCTTTAGCCCAGACAGAGAAACGTTTCCATTTGCTGTAGTAAATCTTCCTAATAGTCTGCTTATGTGCTGCGACTAGAATGGCCTTAACAGGAGATGAGATACCGGGAGTCCTAGCCATCAGTGGAACTGGAGCAACCAAGCCGCAAGCTTGAGGTTCACCAGGTTCGGGGGTTGTAATCCCGCCAGATGTGAAATCAGGTCTGGAATGGGATCCAGTATCCATGGCGGAGATACACTGCGAGACCGCAGGTACGGGAACCAGATCTGGCGAGGCCAGAATGGGGCTATGAGGATAACTCTGCTCCCCAACCGACGGGCTTTCTGTATTAACTTGGTCATGAGCGGAAGGGGTGGATAGGCATAAACTAGACCGGACGGCCAAGCATGGACTAGAGCATCTCTGGGATTCTCCCCTTTGGGGGGAAGTATTGCGAAGTACTCACTGCATTTTGTGTTTAAGGGAGAAGCAAAAAGATCGCAGCAAGACCAACCCCATTTGCGGAAGATCTGCTTCGCAACTGATGGATTGAGAGACCACTCGTATGGAGTGAGAATCACTCTGCTCAGTTTGTCTGCCAAAATGTTGGACCGACCCGGAATGTGCCTTGCTACCAGAAAGCGGTTGGTGGATATCGCCCATTCCCACACTCTCATAGCCTCCCGGCAAAGTGGGTAGGACCTGGTTCCTCCTTGCTTGTTTATGTACCAGACAACTGACATGTTGTCTGTCTGGATTGCAATAGTCCCCAGAGGTAGAAGGTTGTGGAGAGCTTGCAACGCTAGAAGCACCGCCCTCATCTCTAGGACATTGATATGCAAAGCGGTCTCCAGGGGAGTCCACGTGCCTTGGATGGTTCTGCCCGAACAATGCCCCCCCCCCACCCGAGGCGAGAAGCGTCCGTGGTCAGCGTGGCTTGGGGGGGAGGGACAACAAAAGGCCTCCCTTCCTTCAGCTCTGGGGCGTGGAGCCACCAAAGAAGGGAGTGCCTGCAAACTCTGCTCAGGGGAATCGGAGTATTCAACGGATGGAGTAGCAGGGACCACTGAGCTTGAAGGGTCCACTGCAGAATACTCATTCGCAGACGCGCGTGAAGGGCAAGACTGATCGCTGCTGCCATAGATCCTAGTGCCCTCAGAACTAATTCCGCCTCCGGGGCCGGGCTTTGAAGAAGAATTAGCACCTGACACGACAAGCTGTTTATCCTGTCCGCAGTTAGCATAGCTCGAGAAATGCGGGTATCTAACGTGGCCCCTATGAACTCCAGGACCTGTACGGGGCAAAGAGAGGATTTCTGGAGGTTTACAGAGATGCCTAAGCTCTGGGCAAGGGTCAGAGCATAATCTCTTGCCAGGCAGAGCCGATGCCTGTTGGTGGCGGTCGTCTAGGTACAGGAAGACCTGAATGCCCTGAAGTCTCAGGTGGGCTGCAACCACTGCCATGACCTTGGTGAACACACTAGGGGCTGAGGTGAGGCCGAACGGGAGAACCCTGAACTGGTAATGACTGTCTCCCAGCCGGAAGCGGAGAAACCTTCTGGATCGTCTGTCCATCAAGATGTGGTAGTACGCATCCTTGAGGTCTATCGAGCACATCCAGTCATTCTGCCGCAGAAGGGGGATAATAAATTGGAGGGTGACCATCCGGAATTTTTCTTTGGGAATGAACAGGTTCAAAGCGGAGAGGTCTAGAATGGGTCTTAGGTCCCCCGTCTTTTTTGGCACTAAAAAGAACCTGGAATAATTACCCGATCCGGACTGGTCTGGGGGGACGGGCTGGATGGCTCTTTTTTTCTAGCAACTTCAGGATTTCTGAAGCTGCTGCCTCCCTTCGAACGGGGGAACATCGGGGAGGTGTCTGGTCGAGGGAGGGTGGTTTATGAAGGGGATGGTATAACCTCTGGATATGATGCAGAGCACCCATCGATTTGTCGTAATGGACTTCTAGTTTGACAGGTGCTCCGACAACCGCCCCCCGACTGCCTCCAGAGAGGGACAGCCGGGTAAGCCCTCAGGGCTGCTGCATGGGTCTATCCGGGAAGGGTTCCCTGGACCCGAAGTTACGCGGTCCCCCTCTGCCTCTGGGCCGGCATCCTCCTTGTCCTCCTCTGCCTCTAGAGGACGAGGGGTCCAAAGCCAGATGGGATTGCTGGGACTTACGGAACCACAGCTTCTTTTGTCCCCTCTGATTCCTAAAAAAAGGATCGTTGGGGATTAGAGAAGCGGACCCCGATGGCAGACTGCGTCTTCCCATCCTTCTCGCTTTGGACCAGCATCTCGCGAACGGTCTTGCCGAAGAGCGAAGATCCGTCAAAGGGTGCATTTGCGAAGGACGCCTTGAAGGGATCCGCGAAATCGCAAAGACGGAGCCAGGAGTGACGTCGCAAGACGACCCCGGCTCCGCTGGCCCTAGCGGCTCCCTCCGTGGCATGGGAGAGTAGACGCATGGACGTGTTAGAGATGGATTTCAGAGTGGCCATACAAGTCGAGAAAACTTTTTTGTCCTCTACCAACATGGACTCCGGGGGGGCTGCAGCGTATTCCTTAATTAAGTCTCGTTGCAGCCTAATGGTATGTGCCATATAGTTCAGTGCCCTTACGGAAAAGGTCGCTGAACTAAACATCCGCTTCCCAATGCGGTCCAGTGCCCGAGATTCCTTATCTGGTGGGTGAACCGAAGAACCCTCCTGCGCGAGTTCTCTCTTGGTGGCAGCCGCCACCAGCATGGCATCCACGGGGGTTCCCTTGGCCCAAGACAATCTATCCACTGGGGGGCTAAGGATCTTGTAGGGTCGCTTCGGGATAGGCTCCACAGTGTCGGGCTCCTTCCACGCCCTGGTAGTAATGAGGTCTACCAGGGGGTCAGCCGGGGAGGACACCCAGGAGGTAGAAGGGCCTGCCTCAAACGCATCCAGGAACACTGATTCATCCGCGGAAGGTTTTTGGGCAGACCACCCCCCTGTAATACACAACATTTCCATGATGTCTCCAAAGGAGACATCCTCGGGGGGTGACCTTGGGGAACCTTCCCCTTCATCTAAATCCGTGTCGGTTGTAACGGACTCGGGGGAGTCCAGGTGCCTCCTCTTGCACCGACGTTTTCGAGGGACCTCCTCGGTGGGACTGTCCGAAGAGGGCTCGTCAACGGGGTCGTGTTCCTCTAAGGGAACCAACTGGAGGGCTTGAGCATGCTGTCCCGATGGTCGGATGATGGAGGATAGACCCACATGCGGCGGGGGTACGGGAGGATCAGACGCCCGAACCGGGGACCAGGAGGTCCTCGACAGTACCCTCTCCACAACCTCAAAAGCCGAAGGAGAGCTACTCTCACCAGGCTCCGAGAGCAATCTCCTCGGCTCTGAGGTAGGAATCGGGGTCGGAGCCGATGCAGCCAGAGCCGAGAGAGAGGTGTGCTCCAAACCCAACGGAGCCGAAGACACACCAGCTCCCCCGGATCCGATGCTCAGCCCTCGGCCCCGAGAGCTCGGATCGGACAGATTTGAAGGCACAGTCGGCATCGAAGCGACCGGCGCTATCGGCGCTGACGAATCCCCGGTTCCGAAAGGGCCCGGATCCGATAACTCCAAGACCCGAAAACGGGTCGGAGAAGGAATAATCGGAGCAAATATGGGGGCCGTGCTCCCCCCCAGAGGGGGGGGGAGGCAAGAGCACCCCCATCTGCATTTGGGTCTGGATGAATCGGCGCATCATCCAATCCATATCTGCTTCAGTGAGGCTTCTGGTTGATCTTGAAGTCGTCGAGGCGGGCCGGGAGGGTCGCCTCGACGACCTCGAGGGGGACCGATCCTCCTCCTCCAGCTCCGGAGAAAAACGAGGTGAACGGAGCCTAAAAGGGGGGAGGATCCGTAGCCCCTCGAGGGAGACCTAGCCAGCTTAGACGGCGGGGCTGAGGGTTGAGTCTCAGCCCGCCTATTGTGAGACTTATGTCCCTTGTCCTTGTGTCTTTTCTCCACTGTAGTGGAGGTACCTGAATCCCCCGAACTCAAAACCAAAGAGGGAGGTTGAGTCCCAGGTTGAGTCGGGGGCACAGAAGGCACGAGGGCTGTCAAGACAGCCTGTGCCTGAGAGGGGGAGGAAGAAGAAGCTGACTCCTGAGGCAACAAGCCCGCCAGGATCAGCCTGTTCTTCCTGTCCCTAATAGCTCGGGGATTAAAGGCCGCGCAGATTGTGCAGGCCGATGACAAGTGGGCCGCCCCCAAGCATAAAACGCACTGAGTGTGGCCATCCGCCGGCGAAAGCTTATGGCCACACAGTACATTTTGAGAACACCGCCTTAGGCCCTTCAGCCATAACACCAATCACACCAAAACTCACCCAAACACTAAGAGGGGGGAGGGTGAAAGGCGGGAACTAACAGAAAACTAGTTAGAAAGGGGGAACAAAGGTAACTAACTACACTATCGATAACTAACCCAGAAAAAACTACACACTCTCACACAAGAAAAAGATTTTTTTTTTTTTTTTTTTTACAGAAAAAAGAAAAAGGTTCAATCTTACCGAAAAGCCAAGGAGCTCTTCAAAAGTAGCTGCTTCAGCCGTGGCAAAAAACGATCTGAGGTAATGTAGCACATAGCAGGGGATTATGGGTAGGGGAGGAGCTAGGAGCTCGGATCTTGTAGCTTGGAAAGCTGCCGGCTCGGATCCGAGATCGGATCCGATACCCACAGGTTGCAGAGCAAATGAAGTAACTACTTCAGATCAATAGATTTAATTAAGCATTGTTTTCACAGCATTGGACTTCAAAGCTAAACTATGTGTGTATCATTTAAGTAAAAAAATAAAGCTCAACACTTAATCATCTAGTAAAGACTTAATTACATAAATTGCAATGAAATTTCTCTGTTACAGTCCATAAAGAACCTGATATATATGAAGTCATAATTATTTATATAAATCCATTGAATTAAACATAAATATATGCAATTATAAAAAATATAAAAATATTTACTTGCATTTGACTAGAAACAAGACCTTCTTCAAATTCATTTACAGAACAACTTCCAAGTAACCTATCCACTAATCAGGTAATTAAAAAAACAGTATACTATATAAAATATTGGAATATTAAAATATTTGTGTTATCTGTCATAACATACAACCTTTTAGTGATGTAAACCATATACAACCCAAATAGCTCAAATACCTAGCTACCGTTATTTTTAGCACAGGACTAATAGATAACTGTTCATTTAAACTGGGTTACATATTTGCCACAAGCAGTAATTGCAAATACCAATTCCCAGTACTCAAGACTGGTTTTCCACTGCCGACCTTGTGGATTAGGTATTACCTCTTCCAATACAAAGAATAAAGACCTATTATCGGTACATTCTTTTGAATGTTTAAACAAGGTATTAGTTTCCACCCCTTTTCCAGTAACATACAGATGTTCATATATATGTTTCCTTAGGGACCTTTCTTTTTCCTTATGCAGAATGATGGTCATACATCATAAACTGCTATGTATATTACATTTTTACTGTTAGTTCTAATATTTCTTACCCTTAAAATACATATTCAATGTGGTTAAGTACAATCCTGCAGTATCAGTTATGAAAGGGCATTGTTTACAAGAACCACACTTGTATGTATCCATATGTGTTCTGTTGTACCTGGATGTGCTCCTGGCCTTGCTGTCAATAGACCCCTATTAAATACGGCTGTCATCTCAGAATCCCTTTGTGTATCACCAGGGCTGTACTAGATTTAGGTAAGATCCCAAAACCTACATTAAGGGCATATTTGTACCCCATCCTTTTACAGCTTCTTCCTTAGTCCCAAAAAAAGTTATTGGGGGTGCACCCACTCTATAAATAACATGGCGATAAAGTAATATTCCACCAGAGTATTCTGAGGCATCCTGGCCAAATTGGTCTTTGACTTATTTCCCTTCTGAAATAAGGGGTACTCACTGGTAAAATGTAAATAAGAATTGGAAAATGTATCTTTGATATCTCGTGGAATTATATATATATATATATATATATATATATATATATATATATATGTGTATATATATATATATATATATATATATATATATATATATATATATATATATATATTGTTTTTTTGGTACACTATCCTTCTTAATAGCCCCATCCAGAATTTGAAGTTTACTTTCAAGCACTTCATGAGTGAACCTGAGAAAAGAGGTAGTATACTGTTTATAATCCAAAAATTGTGTTAGTTTATCTTTTCCACCAACCCATAAAATATATATGTATTGTCTAAAAACTGGGTATAAATGACAGCACTTAATATAAGGGGAGTTCAAAATAAAATTATTTGCCCAGGTCAGCAAAATGAAATTTCCAAATATGGGGGTGCATGCCACTCCCATAGCCACTCCACTCACCTGTTTAAAGAACATTTTTTAATTTTTTTTGGGGGGGGGGGGATTTTTTAAGGTTAATTTCATAATAAAGCTCGAGATCCTTCGTATTCAAAAAAATCACATGCCAAAATATCCTCTTCAAACCATTCCATACCTACGGTGTATGGCACAACCGTAAATAAACCACATCTATTGTGACAAAACTAGCTTCTTTGTTAAATGGGGTTTTACTTATTCTATCCAAGAAATCCCATGAATCCTTTAAAATATGAGTACTTTTATCATAAAAGCTTTTTAACTTTCTAGCTTAAAAAAACAGTTAAAATATAGGGCTTAGAGCCATTAGCTACTACAATAAGATGAAGAGGAGGATTGTGTACTGCATTGTGAACTTTAGGGATACTAAAAACGGCAGGGATTTTGGCCTTGTCAATTGTAATGAAGTCAAATAAACCTTTGTCTATCACTCCCTGTACCAATATGAAGAAGAATGATTAATCTCTTATATGAAGGAGGTAAGTATATCCCAGTTTCCAAAAACAGAGTAAATATTGCCCATCATAAGATAGACTTGGCTTTGGAGGATTTATCATACAAGGAGTGATAGACTAAGGTTTATTTGACTTCATTATGAATGACAAGGCCAAAATCCCTTCCATTTTTGGTATCCCTGAAGTTCACAAAGCGGTACGTGATCCCCCCTCTTCATCTTATTTTAGCAGCTAATAGCTTTAAGAAAAGCCTTTAGCTGTTTTTATAGAAAGTCAAAAAGATTTTATGATAAAAGTACTCATATTGTAAAGGATTCTTGGGATTTCCTGGATACAATAAGTAAAATCCCATTTAACTGAGAAGCTGATGTTCTTCGTGTTTCACTGTTGCAGTCATCACACTTGTGTTATCCTGCCAGGGGTAGCCCTCAGTCGGCCCAAATATCAGAGGCTTTATATTTCTGTCAGTTGCTGTCGCTTCAGGACTGACATCAGGTCGTCAGTGGTATAAAAACAGGCAGCCGACGTCATTACATCAGTCTTTCTTGCCGAGGAGCCCAAAGCCGAAGCAGTTCACACGACTGCTGGACGGCCGCTACCTGAGCTTTTGTTTCTGAAATTGAAGTTGAAGTCTTCTAAAGCCAAGTACCCCATTGGGGATCCTTTTTTTCTCACTGTAACCGATGTTAGAATAAGTTATCAATTGTCTCACCTGTGGAAAACAAATACCACATTGAGATTTCCATTCTTACTGCGTCACCTGTTTAGGCCCAGACCACGACATCCCTCACTGCCGGTTTTGTGCTTTGTTCAACGCACAAACTATTCATCGTCAGGGCCTTATTGTAGCTAAATACTTTAACTCTCGATCTCCGTATTCCGAAATGGCTTCAGTAAGCCATCTGATTACCAATCTTCCGAAAAACGTAAGGATAAAGACAGAGACAAGACTGCACAAGTCCAAAACTGCCGATGACGCTTCCGTTAAGCTAGTCGCCAGTTCACCGGTACTCAAGTGAGGTGCTTTCGCAGCCCCTGATGCCCATCTTCGATGGATTCACAGGCCGCTACTGAGACCCATTTGGAGTCCAGTATGCTGCGAGACTCTTTGACTACCAAGCCTCCGGATGTCTCTATCTTGGATGGGTCCAAAGCCGCTGTGCAGGCACTGGCTTCTGAGGAAGTTCTTTGCACTAGTGATATTCGACACAAACCAACACCTTCTTTTGCGTCTTCAGTTCCTTCTAAAACTACCGAGTCTCTAAGACCCAGAGTACGAGCTACGCCAAAAAAAAGATGACGACCAAACTCAAGCGCTTGCTTCCTTGCCACAATCACAGATGCTTAAAATGTCAAAAGATTTTATCATGCTGATTAGGGGAAGCCAGCCTTCCCCTGCTAAAAGGAAAAGAGATTTGTCCCCAGCAGCTTTATCTGACCAATAGTCTGACGACTGAGGTTTCTGATTATGAAGACATGCCCTTATCTGCTTATGAGGATTCAGATGCAGAGGAGTCCATTCCTTCTGCCTCTCCTTCCGAGGATTTTTCTTTTGATGAAACCCTACATTCTTTGAGAGAACATTTCCATTGGGAATGTCAGGATTATCCTCAGTCCAAAAAGAGACTCAGGGAATTTTTAGATTTACCTCAGCACAGACCCTTCACTATCCCTCCTGTTCTGGATGTTGTGGATGATGTCTTTATGGATTCCAGTCTAACTCCTGATACTTTACCCCCTGCTCCCAGGAAACCTGACCAGTACTACAGAGTCCCTGACTCACACAAATTTCTTTTCAAAAAAACTACTACTGACCCAGAGGTCATCTCCCAAGGACCTAAAGGAATAAAAGCAACTACAGCTAAGAATCCCACCCCTTCGGACAGGGATTCCCAAGTGTTAGACAGATGGGGTAAAAAAGTATACACCTCTGCAACTCTTGCCATTAGAGCATTAAATTGTCAGTTCCACATGTTGAAATACCAGCAACATACTATGGAACTTATTAAGCAAATATTATCTGCATTCCCTGACTGTGCAGAAAATAAAAAATTACAGGAGCTTATGCATTCTGCAAGCCAAGTCAGCAAGCATACCCTGCAGTGTGGGTTTGACTCCCTAGAAGCATCTTGCAGGGCGGCAGTCACAGGTTCTGTACTTTGAAGCCATGCCTGGCTTAAGGAACAGTACTTGCCAGACCATGTCAAATCAAGACACACCTCTGAACAAAGACAATCTGTCTGGCACCAAAGCAGAAGAGGTTTTAAAAAAGATGGAAGAAAAAGCTAAGTCTATGCAGACGGTCATTGATTTTTCACAAGTACAGCCTCCAAGACTCAGTAGGCATTGCCCCTCAAAACATTGGTCTTTTCCAGCCCCCTTAAGGCCATGTCAGACTAGACCTAGGGGAAACAGCCCCCCCCCCCCAGACAACAGTCTTGGGGTATGCAGAGATCTAAGCAATGGAGTACCTCCACTTCTAAAATAGGGAGTGCTAAGCCACCCCCTTATGGAAAGAATTCACAATGACTTCTCAACTCCACTCCTCACCTCTGCCCAATTGCTCGTGCCCCTAGGAGGAAAACTTGCCCACCATGCAAAAAACTGGACCTCCATCACCAGTTGACCGATGGGCCCTCAACATAGTATCCCAGGGGAACAGACTGTATTTCCACACGCTGCCAATCCCAAAAGGGTTCCCAGACTGTCCTCCAAACCAGTCAAGTTCAGTCCCTGCTCTCCATAAGGACAATTCAACCTGTTCCTGCAGAACAGATAGGCCAAGGTTTTTATTCCAAACTTTTCCTGGTACCCAGAAAAGAGGGCACCTGGCACCCAATCTTAGATCTGTCCATTCTAAACACCTTCCTGGTGGTACCAAAATTCTGAGTGCTCACCCTACAACAGCTTCACCCTATGCTGTCCAAAGACGCCTGGTTAGCCACCCTAGACCTAAAGGAGGCCTATCTGAATATCTCAGTCAGGGACTCCTGCAGGAAATGTCTACATCTCAGGGCAGGAACTATGCATTATCAGTTCTCTGCACTTCCCTTTGGCTTATCCACTGCTCCCAGAGTTTTCACAAAATGCCTGGCTCCAACCATTGTCTTTTGCAGACAGACATTTTCAAATTTACCCCTATTTGGACGACTGCCTGATTCAGGCAGAAAGTCCGGAAAAGCTGTTGCAGCACCTGACATTTATAAAGGACGTTCTCACTTCACTGAGGTACAAGATCAATGAAAAGAAATCCAAACTAGTCCACAGTCAAAAAGTTGTATTCCTGGGAGCAAGCTTGGACACAGCATCACAGATTGCATTCCTTACGCCAGAAAAACAAGCCTGACAGGCTACTTCTCTCAAATGGCCACCAGAGCCCAGTTATCCGCAAGGAAAGTCCTGCAAGCTGTAGGGTTCATGGCCTCCTGCATTCTATTAATTCCATATGCCAGACTGCATATGAGGCAACTTCAGTGGTACTAAAAAGTCTTTGGTGCCAACATTCTCAGGACCTGGAAACTATCATAACTATGATACCTTGCTTAAGGACAGAGTTTCTTTGGTGGGCAGCAGCATGCAACCACAACAAGGGGCTTCCATTTACATGACCCCACGCTGCCCAGACCCTAACCACAGACGCATCAGACTATGCCTGGGGTGCACATCTGGACGGCAGGTGCATTCAGGGCCACTGGAGCCCAAATCAAATTCATCTGCACATCAACCAGAAAGAGATACTAGCTGTTCAGCATGCTCTGACAGCTTTCAGATCCCTACTCTCTCCGGGGCCTCTTCTAATCAAAACCGACAAAGCCACAGTGATGTGATACATCAACACGCCAGAGGGGAACTCACTCTTAACCACTCTGCAGACTAGCCATGACCCTTTGGAACACGGCCTCAGCCATGCAGATTCACCTGCAAGCCCAATTCCTGCCAGGCAAACAAAACTCTCTGGCAGACAACTTAAGCAAAAATCTCCTAGACCCACACGAGTGGCAATTAAACCACCACACCTTCAGCCTTGTGGCCCAGAAATGGGGCACCCCGAAAGTGGACCTATTTTCCTCCCCCTACAACCACCAGCTCAGCAAATTCTGCACCAGGGAACCTCACAGCAAGGCCTGGAAAGTGGATGCCCTGCCCTTCCACTGGGAAAGCCTCTCAATCTATGCATTGCCCCCCTTCCTCTTCTTACCAGAGTACTACTCAAAATAAGGGAAGAGAAACCAAAGGCAAACCTGATTGTCCCAGACTGGCCACACCAGCACCAGTATTCACTACTGTGCGCAGTCTGTGTCCATTGCCTCCATGACACTTCCTTCAGATTCCAACTCTCCTGACTCAGCAGGAGGGAGAGTTCTTGCATCCACAATTACACACCCTGAACCTGGCAGCCTGGCTTATTCCTTGACTTCTTCTCCAGTGGCCAGGCTAAGTAAGCAGGTCCTGGATGTTATACGTGAAGCAAGACGACCCATTACTAGAAAATCCTATGCTGAGAAGTGGAAAAGGTATTGTTCCTGGATCCAGACTAAAGGAGCTGACCCAGCACAGCCATCCTTACCGCTCTTCCTGGATTACCTAGCAGACCTACTCCACAGGAGCCTTGCCTTCTCTTCCATTAAAATCCATGCCTCTGCCATCTCTGCACATTACAGTACTGGGCCACCTCTCTTCTCACACCCTCTCATCAAGCAGTTCCTGAGAGGGCCTAACAACTTAAGGCCACCAAGAATAGCCCCTACCCCTGCTTGGGACTTTAACTTTGTACTGGAAAAGCTCACGCTACCCCTTTTGAGCCTGCAGCATCAGCAGAGTTAAAATTCCTCTCTTGGAAAACAGCCTTGCTTCTGGCCATCACCTCAGCAAGAAGAGTGTCTGAGATGAAAGCACTTATGGCGGTGGAACCCTTCATTATTTTTCATGCTGACAGGGTCTCCCTCAGGACTAACCCTACTTTTGTGCCTAAAGTGGTGTCCAGTGTAGCTTTCAACCAATCTATCCATTTGCCAACCTTCTTCCCTAATCCTCAAACTAAAAGGGAAAGGATCCTGCATTCTTTAGACATGCACAGACTGCTCAGATTCTACCTTGATAGGACAAAGCCCTTCAGGAAATCTGACCAGTTACTAGTCAGTTTTGCACCAGGGGCAGAGAGCAAGGCCATATCAAGGCAAACAATTTTCAAATGGATAGCACACTGTATCCATATGTTCATCGTGTTTCACTGTTGCAGTCATTACACTTGGGCTATCCTGCTGGCAGGCTACCCGCAGTCGGCCAGTATTCCAAAGTCTAGGTCCGGCGTCGGTTGCTGATGCCTCTTCCCTGACGTCAGTGCGCCAGGGGTATAAAAGATACAGCTAACGCCATTTTCTTCAGTCTTTCTTGCCACATGGTGCCCGAAGCAAAAGCAGTTCACAAGTGCCGGTCAGCCGACTCCTGAGATTTTCGAAATCGAATTTCAGAACCGAAGTCTTCAATAAAGCTAAGTACCCCGTTGGGAAAACTTTTTCTTGCTCCAGACCAATGTCAGTAAAAGTTAACAATTGTATTTCTTGTGGGAAGCAAATACCTCATAAGGATTTTCATTCTTACTGTATTCCTTGCCTAGGCCCTGACCACGACATTGCTAGTTGTTGGGTTTGTGCTAGATTCAACCAACGCACTATTAAGCGTCTGTTTGATTTTGCTTTACATTACTTTGGCCGAAGATTTAACTACATAATGCCGTCGGAACAACCGACGACCGGAATTCATAAAAAAACGCAAAGACAAAGAAAAGGACAGGCATCCGAGGTCCAAAACCGATGACTAAGCCTCTTCCAGGCCAGTCGCTGGTTCACAGTGAGGCGCTTTTGCAGCCCCTGACACCCGCTCCCTCAGAGCCACAGGCCGCATCCGACTCCCACGTGGAGACACCTAGGTCTCTGGAAACTCAAGGTATTGGGCCTGTGGAAACTATTCCCTCAGATGGGTCCGGAGCCGCTGAGCAGGCATCTACTTCTGAGGGTGTTTTCAGATCTTCACAACTTACTATTAAGTCCACTACAGCAGCCAAGGCAAAGTCAAAAACACCATTAAAGACAAGGAAACAAGTACAGCATTCTCCTGGACAGTCATCCATGCCAAAGAAACAGATGCTTAAAATGGCTGAAGACCTAATTAATTTGATCAGGGGTTCCCATCCCCCTCCTGATAAAAGGCAAGACACTGACTATGACTTCTCTGACCAGGTTTCTATTTCCTCTGATTCCTCTTCAGATGAGGGATATTCTCTCCCTCCCTATGAGGACTCTGATGCAGAAGAATCTAGACCTTCAGCCTCTCCGCCTGAGGATTACTCTTTTGGGGAAACCTTGCACACCATGAGGGAGCATTTCCATTGGGAGAGCCAGGATTATTCAGAATCCAAGAAAAGGCTTAGAGACTTCCTTTTATTGCCTCAGCACAGGCCCCTGGCTATCCCTCCTGTGCTTGATATTGTTGATTATGTTTTCTCTGAATCCAGTTTGTGTTCTGATTCTTTACCCCCTGCACCAGTCAAGCCAGACATACTACAGGGTCCCAGACTCTCATAAATTTCTCAATAAAAACCTTGCTGCTGACCCAGAAACAATTTCTCAGGGTCCCAAAGGGGGTTAAGGCTTCCACTGCAAAAAACCCTGTCCCATCTGATAGGGATTCCAGAGCTCTGGATAGATGGGGGAAAAAGTTTACACTTCTGCTACTTTAGCTGTAAGGGCATTAAACTGCCAGTTTCACATGCTTAAATATCAACAATATTTAATGTCTTTGTTAAAACAGAAAATGCTTACAAACTCAGAATGTCCTGACTGTAAGGAAATACAGGATTTATTGCATGCAGCTGAACAAGTGGGAAAGCATACTCTGCAATGTGGTTTTGATTCATTAGAGGCTTCTTGCAGAGCCGCATTTACAGGCTCTGTCATTCGAAGGCATGCTTGGTTAAAAGAACTAAGTTTACCTGATCATGTTAAAGTAAAATTATAGGATGCTCCACTACAGCATGATACTTTGTTTGGTGTTAAGGCAGAAGAGGTGTTAAAGAAAATTGAGGATAAAGCAAAATCAATGCAGACAGTAAAGGATTTCTTACAGGTTCAGCCACCTAGATTTAGCAGGAACTGACCTTCTAAAAATTGGTTCTTTCCGGTATCAGACAGGCCACAAAGAGGCAGATCTCAGCCCCAAGGCTCATACAGACCTAAACAATGGGGTGCTTCAGCCCCCAAAGGAGGAGAAAACAAATCACAACCTTATAGGAAACAGTCACAATGACTTCCCTCTACAAATGTCAAGCACTTACCTTTTGGCAGCACCCTTAGGGGGAAAGCTAGCACTTTTCTCACAAAATTAGCACATGATCACCTAGGACAAATGGGTACTGAATATTGTTTCTCAGGGATACAGGTTCCACTTTCACACCCTTCCAAAATCAAAAGGTATGCCAGACCTGCCACAAAACCAATGGGCAGAGGCACAAAAACAATTTTCTGCTCTCATGGACATGAGAGCTATTCAAAGAGTACCATAGCAAGAACAGGGACAAGGATTTTACTCAAGACTTTTCCTGGTACCCAGAAAGGACAAAGCCTGGAGACCAATACTGGACCTGTCAATCCTAAATACTTTCCTGGATGTTCCAAAATTCAGAATATTAACACCGCAGCAACTTCTACCCTTGTTGGGCAAGAAGGCTTGGCTAGTTACTTTGGACCTCAAGGAGGTATACCTGCATGTCCCAGTCAGACAATCTTGCAGAAGATACCTCAGATTCATAGCTGGCTCAATGCATTACCAATTCTCTGCGCTGCCCTTTGGCTTATCTACTGCGCCCAGGGTCTTCACAAAATTCCTGGCACCAGTAATTGCATTTTGCAGACAAAAAGGAATTCAAATATATCCCTACTTGGACGACTGCCTTATTCAAGCAGAGAGCAAGGACATTCTGCCAAAGCATCTGGCGTTTGTAAAAAGATTACTAATTTGCCCAGGGTACACAGTAAACGAAAAGAAGTCAAAACTAGTGCCCTCTCGAGAGATAATATTCCTGGGTGCAAGCTTAAATACAACTGCCCAGATGGCTTATCTCACGCCAGACAAGCAAAGGCAATTGACTCATTACTTTCAAATGATAGCAACAAAGACCCAGCTCCCTGCAAGACAAATTCTGCAGGCACTGGGCTTCATGGCATCCTGCATTCTACTAATTCCATATGCAAGACTGCATATGAGGAAACTACAATGGTATCTAAAAAGTGTTTGGACTCGACATTGCCACAGCCTGGAAACAATAATATCTCTTATTCCCTGCCTGCAACAGGAGCTTCGATGGTGGGCCCTAGCCTGTCACCACAACAAGGGACAGCCTCTCACCTTACCCACAGCCAGGCAGACAGTAACAACAGATGCATCGGATTATGCCTGGTGGGCACACATGGCAGGAAAATGTTTTCAGGGCACGTAGCCCAAGGAACAAATGCATCTTCACAGCAATCAAAAAGAGATGCTAGCTGTACAGCATACCCTGACAGCCTTCAAGGATCTACTACATCCAGGACAACTATTACTAAAGATGGACAATACCACAGTTATGTGGTACATAAACAAGCAAGGGGGCACGCATTCCTACCCCCTCTGCAGGCAAGCCATGACTTTGTGGAACACAGCACTGACCTATCAAGTACATCTGCAGGCACAATTCCTGCCAGGAAAGAAAAATACTCCGGCAGACTAACTAAGCAGAAATCTCATGGATCCTCACGAATGGAAACTAAATCCACAGGTCTTCAGCATGATAATAAGGAAATGGGGACGCCCAGACATAGATCTTTTTGCCACCCCTCACAACTGCCAACTACAGAGATTCTGCACAAGAACTTATCACTCACAAGCATGGAAAGTGGATGGTCTATCATTCAGCTGGAAAACACTGACAGTTTATGCCTTTCGTCCATTGCCTTTTCTTCCCAAGGTACTCCTAAAAGTCAGACGAGAAAAGCCAAAAATGATTCTGATTGCCCCAGACTGGCCACGCCAGCACTGGTACCCAATCCTAAAGAGCTTGTCACAAGGCACAGCCTGGACTTTACCTCAAAGTCCTCATCTTTTGACTCAACACAAAAATCAAATTCTGCACAGTCAACTCAGAACCTTAAATCTGGCTGCATGGCAGATAATATAGCCAATCAGACCACACCACTCTCTAAAGCTGTTATGGATGTCATTTTAGAAGCCAGGAGGACCAGCACTAGGAAATCTTATGCAGAAAAATGGAAGAGATTCTGTGCTTGGAACCAGGCACAGGGACTTGAACCACTTGTTCCAAATATACCTCAGATTTTACAATGCCTAACTGAGATGCTGGACAAAGGCCTATCCTTCTCATCAATTAAGATCCATGCCTCTGCCATTTCAGTTCATTACAATACGGAACCTCCAATTTTCTCTCATCCACTACTAAGACAGTTCCTCAGAGAGGCAAAAAACATAAGACCCCCAAGGAGAGCACCGATACCTACATGGGACGTCAAGTTTTAGAAAAGCTCACACTGCCTCCTTTTGAGCCAACCAATACAGCTGATATAAAATTCTTATCATGGAAAACTGCTCTGCTCCTAGCAGTAACTTCAGCAAAAAGAGTCTCAGAGTTACAGGCATTGATGGCAGTGGAACCTTTCATCATTTTTCATCAGGACAGGGTTGCTCTAAGGACAAACGCAACATTTATGCCAAAGGTAGTTTCCAGTGTGACTCTTAACCAAACCATTCATTTGCCAACATTTTATCCAGATCCCCAGAATAAAGGGGAGAGACTTCTGCATGCTTTGGACATACACAGACAGCTACGCTTCTATTTGGACAAAATAAAAGCTTTCAGAAAAACTGAGCAACTGTTTGTAGCTTATGCTGCAGGATCACAAGGAAAGCCTATCTCAAAACAGACTATTTCAAAATGGATAGGACACTGCATTTGTTTCTGCTATTCACAACATGGCAAACCAGTGCCTAAGGGCATTAGGCCACATTCAACCAGAGCAGCAGCCACTTCAGCAGGCTTCCTCAGAGGAGTACCAACCAAAGACATTTTAGAGGCTGTAACCTGGAGTTCAGTGCACACTTTCACCAAGCACTACCACTTACCTCTCTACTCTAAATCCAGAGCAGGCTTTGCCACTGCAGTTCTGCAGGGCCTTGTAGCCTCTCCTAATCCTATTTAGGCCCAGCCACCCAACCTCAACTTTGGGATTCAACCCAAGTGTAATGACTGCAGTGAAACACGATGAACATAGTACAGTTGTGTACCTACCATAGATGTAGATGTTGGAGTGTATTCACTGTTGCAGTCCAGGTTACCCACCCACCATCCCCCTTTTCTTTGCTGGGACTTTTCTGTACTTCTCTATTTTATACAACTTATGTGATGTATTTGCTTGTAGATGAAGGTAATGTGCATTTTAGTACATGCATGCTTCTTGGCATAATTTTTTTTAGCCTACCTATTTGGGGGCACCTGACATCTGGGGCAAGAAAAACTGAAGAAAATGGCGTCGGCTGCATCTTTTATACCCCTGGCGCACTGACGTCAGGGAAGAGGCGACAGCAACCGATGCCGGACCTAGACTTTGGAATTCTGGCCGACTGCGGGTAGCCTGCCAGCAGGATAACCCAAGTGTAATGACTGCAACAGTGAATACACTCGAACATCTACATTTATGGTAGGTACACAACTGTATATTTCTGTTACAAACACCGTGGGAAACCAACCCCTCGAGGTCAGAATGCACTTCACCAGGGCAACTTCTACCTCTACATCATTCGTCAGGGGAGTACCTACCAGGGACATTCTGTAAGCTGATACCTGGAGTTCTGTTCACACCTTCACCAAGCATTACCACCTGCCTATCTTTTCCAAATCCAGGGCGGGTATTGCAACAGCAGTCCTGCAGGGCATACTTGCCAGCCCCAATTCTTCTTGACTGCCTCCACCCTTTCTTCAGCTTTGGGAATCAACCCAAGTGTGATAACTGCAACAGTGAAACATGAAGAACATAGTACAGTTGTGTACACTTAACATAAATGTAGGTGTTCGAATGTATTCACTGTTGCAGTCCTGGTTTCCCAGCCTCCAGCCCCCTTGTCTATCTTTTTCTCTCTCCCCATTCCTCCATAGCTTAGCTCCCTATTTGGGGGCTCCTGACATTTGGGGCAAGAAAAACTGATTTAATGGCTGCCTGTTTTTATACCACTGACGACCTGACGTCAGTCCTGAAGCAACAGCAACCAGTGCAGAAATACTAAGCCTCTGGTATCTGGGTTGACTGAGGGCTACCCCTGGCAGGATAACTCAAGTGTGATGACTGAAACAGTGAATACACTCGAACATATATAATTTTTCTTTTTTGTTTTTTTTTCATTTTGAAGGAGAATTTTTCAAACAGGAGTGGCTATGGGAGTGGCATGCACCCCCATATTTGCCAATTTCATTTTGATGAACTTAGTCCATAATTTTATTTTGAACTCCCCTTATGTTTTGTCATATTTATACCCGGTTATAGATGTATGCATTTTATGTGTTGGTGGAAGAGATGCATTTATGCAAGTTTTGGAGTATATACAGCATACGCCGTTTTATTTCAGGTTCACTCTTCAAGTGTTTGAAAGTGGGCTTCAATTTGTGGATGTGGCTATTAAGAAAAATTGTGTAACAATAAAAAAATATAATTCCAAGATATATCATAGATACATTTTACCTACCCTTATTTCAGAAGAGCAATATAGTCAAAGCCAATTTATCCAGACAGCCAGGATGACCTCAGAATACTCAGAGTTTCTGGTAGAATGGGATTTTATTGCTGAGTTATTTGTAGACCAGGGATACCCGAAGATCTTTGTTTTTGGATTAAGGAAGAATTTGTAAAAGGATGGGGTATATGCCCCTACTAGTGGTTTTGGGATGTTTCTTAAATCTAGTGTAGCCCATAGTGATCCACAAAGAGATTCTAAGAAGGCAGTGGACTTAGTTATTTTGAAATACTGGAATACATTTAGGCCAGTTCCTAATGTCTTAAAAATGTTCTCGAATACCCATTCAATAGTTTATAAAAAGGATAAAAACCTTAAGGAAATTTATGATAGCAAGGTCAAGATTACATTCAGTTACAGCAGAACATGTATGGGTACATACAAGCGTGGTTCTTGTAAACAATGCCCTTTTATAACTAATACTGTGGAATTGTACTTAGGGCGGCTGCGGTGGTGCAACGGTTAGCATTGCCGCCTCGCAGCAAGAGGTTCTCCGGTTCGATCCTCAGCTGGGGTGCCTTCTGTGTGGGATCTGCATGTCCTCCCAGTAGTCGCATGGGTTTCCTCCCACATCCCAAAGACATGCTGTAGGTGGACTGGATACTCTAAATTCAACCTAGGCGTGAGTGCGTGTGCCTTCCGTGGAAGGTTGGACGCCGGGCTGGCAACTCAACACCGTAAAAACTCCACTGCCAGTCATGAGTGGACAGGTGATCCGCTGTGGCGACCCCTAACTGGGGAAAAAAGCCGAAAGAAGAAGACTGTGGAATTGTACTTAACAGCACGGAATGGGTATCTTAAGGTTAAGAAATAATATAATGGAAATAGTAAGGTGTTACATACATAGCAGTTTGTAACATATGTCTATCATTCTACATAGGGAAAACAGAAAGGTTGCTAAGGAAATGTATATGTAAACGTGCATATGATGTTGGAAAAGGGGCGAGAATTAATGCTTTGTTTAAACATTCAAAAGACTGTGTTAATAGTACGTTTTTATTTATTTTTAATTGACAGAAGTAACACCTAATCCTGGAGGTGGACAATAGGAAACCAGGATCAAGTATCAGGAATTGTATTGGCCATTATTGCTTGTGGTGAGTATGACACCTGGTTTAAATGAACAGTTGTCTATTGGGCCTGTGCTAAAAGTGTGGGCTAGGGCAGATAGACTTTACGAGATGTGTCCTGTTTAGGTTGAATATGTTTTGCATTATTAAAAGGATGTATGTTATGATCAAATATTTTAGTGTTATAATTTTTTATATATTATACTATTTTGTTAATTACTTGATTAGTAGGTTATTTGGAGGTTGTTTTGTAAATAAATTTTATAGCGATCTTGTTGCTAGTTTTTGAATTATAAGTAAATATTTTTATTTTTTTACTTGCATATATTTAACTCAGTGGATGTATACAAGTTATTGTGAATATATATTGAACAGTTTGGGTACAAATGTTATGTCTTATAACTTTTAATCTGTTATGTAATTAAGTCTTTAGTAGATGATTAATTGATGGGGTTATGTTTTTATTTAAATGATACACACACAGTTTAGCTTCAGTTTTGAAGAAGTCTGATGTTGTGGGGGTGAAAACACTTAACTAAATCTTTTGGTTTGTTTTTTGATTAAATTTTGTCTTGCAATTTTCTTTGCAAGATTTTGCATATTTACTTAACAGTTCTAGTCAGTGGTTGTTGTGTCTTTCGGCTTTTCCCGGTGAGGGGGTCGCCACAGCGGAACTCTGGTCCGCTAATGATTGGCAGCAGATTTTTACGTGCCGGGTTGCCAGCCCTGACGAGCAACCTTCAACGAAGGTACGCCCATTCACGCACGTCTCCACACAGAAGACTCTCTAGCTGGGAATCGAACAGGACAACGTCTTACTATGAGGCAACAATGCTACTGCTATTCAGTGGTGTTCACTAAAAATCTTATTCATTTAGTTTTTTTTTTTTATGTAAAGGACTTCTCAGCAAAAGTCTTTCAGCAACTACTGATGTGGACAAGTGTAACCTAGGATTTTAATATTAACTGTTGGTTCTCTCCTGTCTGAGTGAACTTCTGTATTGTATGGGTCTTGTTAAGGTGACTTAATGCAAAAAACTAACATCTTCATTTGCATAAGAAAAAATCAAATTACAAGTCTCATTTGTCTGCAGACCTTGTCTTTGCAGATCTGAAGACGTATAGACTGTCTGAAGAGGAATTTGATCCTGTTAAGATAAAAAAAAAGATAAACTCCCGTGTTTCGTTGATAATTTCTCATCAGTAAAGTTTCCCACAGTGGTGGAGTTTCAGCAAACTAATATAAGGGTAAAGGGGGAGTCAGATGGGTGATCACTTGTCTTCACTGTGTTACTAGCTGGACAAAGTGCAGTTTATTGAAATTGCTTACACAGATACACCTGATTGATAGTGTGCAGTTTTCCCAGTATTGTGTAACCATGCAAGTCAGGGTTGTGGTGGTTTCCCCTCAGTATATAGGGATATAAGGGGGTTCCTCTCGCTATATAGGGATATAATGCTGTTTGCTTCTCCTGCAAAACTTTTCCTTTCTTGAAAGTGGGTTTCTATGACCTGACTTTGTACTTTTATTCATCGGAATTGCTTTCTTCAAATCTTAGACTGAGTAGACAGTACTAAACTTGCTCATTGAAAAGACTGTAAACGGAGTGATTGCGCAGTTTTCACGAACACTATTTACTGGAAAAGTGAATAGCCAGGAGTGAACAGCTGTTACTGCTGTCAGCAACATCAGAGAAACCTAATACATATAGGGTAAGATCAGTCCATGAAAAAAGTGAGTTCATTTTTCAGCCATTGTTGGCATCTCATAAGCACAAGGTGATGGTCTACTTTTCATATCAAGACTGAGCCTTGCCAAATGTCATGGCTTATTTTGCTAAGCGGCTACACTCATGTTACCTCTTGAGTGTAAAGTATCTTGTAACAGTAGATTCATGGATAGCTTGAGGCACAAAACTTCATTGGGCTTTGTCTTCCCCCTCATCCAGTAATGGCTAGTAAACTACAGCAGCATTCCTCTCCATGCGTCGCTCTGTCTCCCTGTTTTGCTGTGCAACAATTCATGAGTACAAAAGTGTCCCCAGACTGCAGATTTACTTTCTTTCAGAAAAAAAATTGCCAAAATCTTGACTGATTTTATTCTGAGTTGTTTTTTCCTGTTGACTTCCAGTAACTGTTTTCCCAGATTTATTCCTAAATGCTAAGGGCAGCATCCTTGGAAATGAGCCATTTATGGACACCCTAGCAAGTCTTTTATAAACCTGTTATGAGCTGTTGCACCATGTTTGGAATATGTCAGTAAGCTTGACAAGATAAGATTTTGATGAACATTGCCCTCAGAAATTAGGAATGTTCCCTTTTTTCCAGTTTTAGATTGCTATTGGCCTACTTTTTTAAATCATTTCCCAATCTCTGTCTCTCCTCTGGGCTCTTCTGTCTGTGATTTGCTGACTATATTATACTTTTTCTTTCCTTGTGAATGTTAACTTTTTTTGTTAAGAGTGTATTCCTTTCTGTCCGTGTCTGACAAGGCATTAAATAGCTGCAGGTGTCAGATCAAAACATATAACATCCATGTTTTGTTTTGGAGAAGAGTGCATCATTTAATTGCTCCATTTGTCAAGCTTTTACCACCAAAACACACTCGCACACCTACATATATATATATATATATATATATATATATATATATATATATATATATATATATATATATATATATAAAATATATGTATATATACATACTCATACCAGCCTGGGCTACGTGATCAGAGAGCTCTTCCATGTCTCTTTTCATGTAGTCCTGGGAGGTACGTCTCAGATCATTCACACAAACATGAACAATGACAGAGTCATATTTGTACTTGTTCTGGAGTGACCTGAGTGCTAGTGTTATGTGGCGGATTCTGGCTCCCGACAGGCAGCTGATAGTAACCTTCTGCTTGTCTAGCCTAGTGAGTGGGACATCAGTGTGCCTGACTATACAGTCACCTATTACTAGTGTGTTAGGTATGTTATTTTGCCTTAAGGGCTGTGATTGTGTTTTATGTGTTCTGGTTTGTGATGGGAGGTGCAGGTTGTTTGGGTGTCTACTCTGGAGGTCTCTGATGCTTTTGCAGGTTTTTATTTAGAGCCTCCGAGTATGATTTTGTGAATTTATGTGTTTTTTTTGCCAGTGCTGTTTTAGTAGATCTATGTGCGGCTGGAGGTGGGGTGCAAGTGTTAACCTTCTCCTCTTGACTGTCTGTTCCAGTCTTGGGTGGCGACAGCTTAGCTTCCAGTTTGTATAATTGCATCTCTCGCATATGTTAGTGTTTTGTGGTAGGAGGAGAGGGTTGTCTGTGTACATGAGGCAGTTGTAACTTTAATGGCCTCAGGATACCCAGATTCACCAGCTGGACTGGAGAGTACACCTGAAATTGCCCTTTGGTTATGCCTGTATAGTAGGGTGAGCTGCTTAGTCGCTTGGTTGGTGAAGGGTGAATAAAGAGCCTTGCCCTGCTGGGCAATCAGTGTCAGGGTATATTAGTGCTTGCTATTAGGTCTGAGCAAGTTTAAAAGTGCAGGCAGTCAAATAAATACAATATGTGAAAAACAAGCTTTTAAATCACAATAAACGCTGGAAAATCTGTGTTTAGGCAGAAAACGGTTAAGTACAGCAAGAAAGTACAGAAAACTGATACTTAATCACTCCAAAGTCTCTCTTCTAAGCTAGAAGTCTTGTATCCGTTTAAGGCTTTCTAGTGCTACCCAGTAGGTTAGTTACAGGAAAGATAGGAAACCAGTGCAGATGTGGTCTTTTAAACCAGAAAGTTGAAAGGGACAGACAAACTGTCCAAATGGTCAATAAACTAAAATTTCTGGGCTGAGAACCTCTCCTCTCGTGGTAGACAGGCTACCTAGTGCTTACCACTCCCACCGATAAGCCAGAAGGCTTTCCTCCAACACAGAAAGGCTTGTGGGGCTTAGAAGCTTACCAAGAGTCCTGAGTACAGCAACTCTGTATCTGGACTAGGCTAGTTACAGGAAAGGTGGGAAACAAGCGCAAGTGCGGCTTTCAAACCAGAACATTGAAAGAGATGGGAAAAAACTGCCCAAACGGCCAAATAAACTACAATTTCTGGGCCAAAACTCACTCTTCCCATGGAGGATAGGCTACCTAGTGCTTACCTCTCCCACTGATAAACTAGAAGGCTTCCCTCCAACACAGAAAGGCTTGGGGGGTCAGAAGCTTACTAACAATCGTGGATACAGCAACTCTGTAACCGGACTAGGCTAGTTATAGGAAAAGCGGGAAACAGGCACAAGTGTGGCTTTCAAACCAGAAAGTTGAAAGAGATGGAAAAAAACTGCTCCAACAGCCAATAGCTACAATGTTTGGGCCAGGGACCACTCCTCTTGTGGTAGATAGGCTACCTGATGCTTACCACTCCCACTGATAAGCTAGAAGGCTTCCCTCCAACACGGAAAGGCTTGGGGGGCTCAGAAGCTTACAGAGTGTCCTGGATACAGCCAATCTGTACCTGGACTAGACTAGTAACAGGAAAGGCAGGAAACAAGCGCATACACAGGCTTTTAAACCAGAAGATTGAAAGAGATGGAAAAGCTTCCCAAACGGCCAATAAACTATAATTTCTGGGCCATAAACCACTCCTCCTGTGGTAGATAGGTTACCTAGTGCTTACCACTCCCACTGATAAGCTAGAAGGCTTCTCTCCAACACAGAAGGTCTTGGGGGGCTCAGAAGATTACCAACAGTCCAGGATACAGCAAATCTGTACCTGGACTACACTAGTTCTAAGAAAGGCGGGGATCAAATGCAAAACAGGCTTTTAACCAGAAAGTAGAGAGAGATGGAAAATATGCCCAAACGGCCAATGAACTAAAATTTCAGGGCCAAAACCCACTCTTCCCGTGGTAAATAGGCTACCTAGTGCTTACCACTCCCACTGATAAGCTAGAAGGCCCCCCCATCCAACACAGAAAGGCTTGGGGGGTTCAGAAGCTTACCCAACCGTCTTGGATACAGAAAGTTTGTACCTGGACTTGACTAGTTACAGGAAAGGCAGGAAACAAGCTTAGAATTTTTTTTTTTTTTTTTACAGAAAAGCAGCTAAAACAGCAGTAAATACAATTCAAATTGCAGTGCAGGCCAGCACACCCGAGTGTGTAGCAACACTACAGCAAATATTGTTCAAATAAATGCAATTAAATTAACAGATGACTAAAAAACAAGTGCAGAAGGCAGTAAATTAGAAGGCTACTAACAAGCAGTAATAAGTGCAGAGTAAGAGCGACTGAACAGATGACAGCATGCAGAAGAGCAACCAAGACAGTTACAGTAAGAGCAGCTGAATAAAAAAAAAATTATATATATATATATATATATATATATATATATATATATATAATTAATTTAATTTTATTTTTTTTTTTAAGGAGGGAATAGAGCAGGATTAAGAGGCTACAGGGGTTGTCCTTCCCAAATGCTCTCTTTGTACACAGTAGGAGTGCCTGAAATCAGAATATGATCTCACTGCACTCAGTTGAGTGAGCAGATGAGATGGGTCCAGAAGGAGTATCCAAAAACAAATCTACAAGTGGGGCAGGCAATTTCAAAGCCACCAACATTAACACCAAAATAAGAACAGGGAGGATGGGTACGGAACTAACAGTAGAGAGACAGCCACAACTTCATTTGAGTTAATATTCAGTGAAAAACACAAATAAAATAAATTAAATACAGTACTATATGAAAAAGAGCAGATAAAAGTGTTCTTAAATTCAATTATACGTCCAGTTGATTTCAGGTAGATGTTAGCCGGCCAAAGCTCTGATATTAAGCAGAAATAGCTCAAAATGTACCACTTATATAAGGCAGGACAGAAAGAATGTCAGTGATGAGGTGAAACTACCCCCCACTGCTATCAATGGCTACACAGAAAGTCTAACAAGTACTATGTAGAGAGACAGCCACAACTTAATTTGAGTTGATATTCAGTGAAAAGCACAAATAAATAAATTAAATACAGTACTATATGAAAAAGAGCAGATAAAAGTGTACTTAAATTCACTTATAACGTCCAGTTGATTTCAGGTAGATGTTAGCCAGCCAAAGCTCATGAATGATACCTCAGTATAAAGAAAAAATGATCAATTTCAACAATTGGCTAAACTACTGGTGTCATTCAAAGGGGATACAGTGTCTGTCAGCCTAGGACGACATGCTCGACAAGCCGCGTTGCTTTGCAAGAGACTGCTTGCACCTGTCAACCCTAGGCTTTTGAATACTGGCCAAGGCTCTTGCTGCCCCTATAGTGCCTTATTCAGGCAAGGCTGAAAAGTCAAACCCACCTCCGTAAACAGTACAATTAACAAAAAACTGTGCGTTATGCTACTCAACGCCAGGAGTTTAAATCTCAAAATGCACGCATTCGAAGCACTCCTCAGTATGGAGAACATCGACATATGTGCAGTAACTGAAATCTGGTTCAAGGCTCCAGAGAGCACCCCAGCACTACCGGGCTACAACTCATACCACACGTTTCGGCCACAGAACACGGACCAAAACACAAAAGGAGGAGGTGCTTACATATTCATCAAGGATACCTACACCTCCAGGTTAGTGGCGCAGCATGATGCCTCTGAGATCATCCATGTGCAACTAACATTGGGCAAATCTGCAATGCAAATTATGGCCTGCTGCAGATCACCCTTCATGACCCAGGACCACCATTCCACCCTTCTGGAGACACTGGAAAACATGAAGGTCCTACCGAACACCCTGATATTGGGTGATTTCAATTACCCTACCAGTCACTGGGAAAACTACTCGAGTACAAACTCCCAGGCCCAGCGCTTCCTGGAATTTATCAACTCAAATGCCCTGGATCAGCTGGTAAACTCCCCTACCAGAGGTGAAAACATATTGGACCTGGTCATCACCAACATGGGTGACAGGTGTTCCACACCGGAGGTCAACCTATCACTGGTTAGATCAAACCATAAACTAATCACTCTATGTCCACACCCACCACCACCCCCAACTAAGGGAACCACAGTAAAAAACTTTTCTAAAGCAAACTTCACCTTACTTAAGACAGAGGTGGTAAGTTTCACAGCCCCCACGCTAAAGGATAACGCTGCCCAAGATGTAGAAACCTTTACAAATGTACTCTATGAGCACCTACAAGGATGCATGGATCGTGCCATCCCTAGCAAAACCAAGACTCACTCCTCTAAGAGAAGGAAACCAGTTTGGTGGACCCCTGCCATAAACAGGCTATACAATAGAAGGAGGAAACTAGTTCAGAAAAAAAGCAAATCCCAAGAAGGAAAGACATCCCTGATCAGTATCCGTAAGAACCTAAGGTCCCTCATGAAATCATTCAAGGCTAACTTCGAAAGAAAAATAGCCAAGGATTCAAAAGGTAACCACAAAGCCTTCTTTAGCTATGTTAAGAATCTAAGTGGCGACTCGCAGGTATGCACTGAATTAGTGCAAAATAGCACAAAATATACTGAACCTATGGATATTGCCAACATCCTGGCAGATAGATTCAGTGCAATCTTCACCCCCCTCTCACCTCCAAAAGGGCCCACAACAATACCGGAAAAGTGTAGTGTCCCAAAAATCACAGATGCACAGGTGAAAACAGCTCTTTCAAATGCCAAAAATACAGGGTCAGTGGGACCAGATGGTGTCCCAAGCTGTCTCTTGCATGAACTACAGAACGAACTAACCCCCCACTTAAACACGCTGTTCAACCTCAGCCTCTCCACAGGCTACATGCCCTTAGAATGGTGCACAGCAGCGGGTTATTCCACTCCACAAAGGAGGGGCCACAACTGACCGTGGTAACTATCGCCCCATAAGCCTGACTAGCCTGGTCTGCAAGGCTATGGAGCGCATCATTATGGAACTCATTAACAAAGACATTGGGAGCCTCCAAATACTTGACCCAACCCAGTTCGGCTTTGTTAAGGGCAGATCATGCCTACTAAACCTGGTTGACTTCTTCGAGACAGTCACCAAGGACATAGACGAGGGAAAGGTGGTTCACACAGCCAAACTTGACCTCGCCAAGGCTTTCGACACCATTCCCCACTTGGGTATTACAGAAAAACTCACCAGCCTGAACATAAACCTCTACGTCACGAGATGGGTTGCCAACTGGCTTACAGCCAGAACTCACACGGTAAGAATAGCGGGCTCCAGGTTCGACTCTAAACCAGTCACAAGTGGTGTCCTGCAAGGCTCGGTCCTGGGACCCCTACTGTTTGGCATTTACTTCTGAGAAGTACAGGCAAACACAGGAGGGCTATGGCTAACCAAGTTCGCTGATGACTGCAAACTGGGAGCAATAATTGACTCTCTGGCTGACACGGACATCTTCCAAAAGGGCCTTACTGAGACGGACACCTGGTGTCAAAGTCATGCCAAAAAATGCATCGTCATCCCATTTGGGAAAAACAAAACACCCATGAATTACCACATAGGTGGCAGTCCCCCTAATACAGAAGAGGTAATAAGAGATCTGGGGACCCAGGTAGATAGTAATCTGTCCTTTGACAATCATATTGCCAAAGTAGTTAGAAAATCCTTCTATGTGGCCTATCTAATTACTAAAGGGTTCACATCTAGAAATAGAGGTTATAGTGCCCCTCTACTCGTCACTCATTAGACCCATCATAGAGTACAATGCCCCCATTTGGGATGCATCTCACAAGACACTGCCAACAGCTGGAAAGACCACAAAAGTACCTCACCAAGAGGATTACTGGCCTCAAACATATATAACTCTGGCTGTACTCAGTGGCATATCGCTTAGAGGTGATCTCTGCCTGACTTACAAAGCCATGTCCAACTCAGAATTGATGGACATGCTCCACCGAAAGAAATCCATGTCACTGTGAGCCACGCTCTCTAGTGAACTAAACCTCGCCACAACAATAAATAGAACATGCTGGAGTGATAGATTCCTGTCACAGACTCCCCATGCTTTGGAACAAAATTCCAAATTACATCAGGCAGAGCCCGTCACGAAAAACCTTGACGAGTGGATGGGCAACAGAAAATACACCCCTAGAATCATTTCATTAGCTCTGCTTGACAGAGGATCAGTTAATTAATCAATGGGGCAGCGAAAGCAGATGCTTATATATATATATATATATATATATATATATATGTGTGTGTGTGTGTGTGTGTTTTTTTTTTTTTTTTTTTTTATGTCTCAAGTCAGCAAGTTAGTAAGACTTCTTTAGAGCTAAAGATTTTGGCATCAGCCTCAATTTTGAAATTTTCCATATCACCTGAAAATCCGTAAAACAAGACACACCAAAATCTTCCAATACAGGTCTTAAAACCTGAAGGTAATAAGGTACATACTTTTCAACTGTCCAGATTTTTGCTGCCTATTTTTGATCTGTTCCTCATGAATATTTTGCTTTTCTGGCACATCATTTGGGATTGAAGTCACTAAATAACGACAGCCATTTGAGCATCTGACTTCATATCCTTCAAAAAATTCATGTTAATGCGAAACCTCTTCTGTCAACTTTCTAAGTTTATAATACCTATGTGTAAAATGATTCCCTATTTATGAGCCTTTACCCCCTACCAGTTGTTCGTGACTTTGTCCACAATGTTTGCACTAAGTGGTTGGGAAGTATGAAAAGATGGGTTATAGAGTACCTAAAAGAAATTATACAAGAAATTGATAGTAAATCTCTACGGCTTTGCAAGTGCAACCTCTGTAGTGGACAAGGAGGAAAGTTTAATTCGAAGTCCAGTACCACTATTTAGGAGAACTTCACTGATGCTTCTTCCAGAATTTGATTATGGCAATATAGTGCAGGACAGTCTATTTTCATTGCTGACCTAAGGTAGTTGACATCGACCCACAGCATGCTGATGGCAGTGGAAGACTTGAAGTTGACTGTGATACTGTCACAGTGTTGCAGCTGCCAGTGTGGATTGATGCACCATCAAGTATGCCATCAGTGTCATTAGCTTCAAACTTTAACAGATGCCAGTAAGCTTGTTGACCTCAATGCAATGAGATCAGAGCATTGGTGCTGTGCTCCATATTGACCCAGTCTGTGTTAATGCCAACAGCAATTTGCATAGGTGTTCTGGTGGTGAATTTGAAGGTAATGTTGGCCACAATACTGACTGTTAGCCTTTTTACAGTAATAGTCTCTTGCTACATTAAGTTTTACCCAAGTGTCGGCATCAATACAGCAGGAAGAGCAGCTGTTTTTAGGATGCATTAACTCTCACCTGGTCATTCAGCAAGACATGTGGACCTAGGATCTTTTGCCATATTTTTCCATGAGTCTAGCACTTCATTTTTTTTTTCATTTTTGGATTCACCACCTCCAGACATTGCAAGGAAGTCCACCTGTGGAAGGAAACATATTGGGTCTCCCATCAAGTCTCCTACATCAGATATTGGCTTGTCCGTGTTATGAACCATGCAGATTTTCCCACCCCTTGCCCAAGTGACCACTCATGTTTTGGGGAGGTCATAGAGGTTGAGGCAGAAAGCGTATGTTCCACAGACTCAGTCATATCCCAGCAGAGAAAGCTGCCGAAGCCTTTATGATCCGCCTACCATTTGTCTTGGGTGATCGTTGTATCAGTGGACATGATGAGTGGCATGGAAAGGCCATGGCACACTGGCTCTTCCAAGGTATTTCCTGACACTTTAAGAATAGTGCCTTAGATCAGAATCTCCTAAGTTGAGCACTTATTGCAGTAACAGCCATTAAAGGCACCAAAGTCATCAGAGCATGGTAGTTCATCCCTCAATGTAGAATCTAGGCTCATGGACCACCTTTGGAAGAGTGTTTGTGTCCTTTTTTTAACTGATGGCCATAAACTGTCCCACATTATTCAGTTCCATTGAGATCTGGTAAGAATTATCACTCACTAAACCAATTGGCTGATAAACTTCATAAAACAGACCTGCTTGATGTTCTTCGTGTTTTACTGTTGCAGTCCTCACATTTGGGTTATCTGCCTGCAGGTAGCCCTCAGCCGGCCTGAATACCAGAGTCTTGGGCTTTCTGCGTCAGATGCTGTCGCTTCTTCCATGAAGTCAGGTCATCAGGGGTATAAAACATGCAGCCGATGCCATTACATCAGTTTTTCTTGCCATGCAGTGCCCGAAGCAGAAGTGGTTCGCAAGTGCCGGTCAGCTGCCTCCTGAAATTTTCATTTTTCGAGTTTCAGACCTGAAGTCTTCTAAAAGATATGTACCCTGTTGGGGATCCTTTTTTCTTGCACTAACCGATGTCAGAAAAATTTTGTCTTGCCTGTGGAAAGCAAATACCTCAAAGAGATTTTCATTCTTACTGCATCCCCTGTTTAGGCCCAGACCACAACATCCCTCACTGTCAGTTTTATGCCTTGTTCAAAGCCCAAACTATTTGTCGTCTGGCTTTTTTTGCCACTAAATTCTTTCGCTCTTGTGTATTCCGAAATGGCTTCAGTAAGCCATCCGACTACCAGTCTTCCGAAAAAAACATAAGGATAAAGGTGGAGACAGACCGCATAGGTCCAAAACTGCTGCCGATGCTACCGTTAACTAGTCGCCAGTCCACCGGTACTCAGTGAGGCGCTTTTGCAGCCCCTGATACCCACTTCTACAGATTTGCAGGCCTCTGCTGAGACCCATTTGGAGTCCGGTATGCCGCGAGATGATTCTTCGACTATGGAACCTGCGGATGTCTCTACCTTGGATGGGTCCGGAGCCGCTGTGCAGGCACCGGCTTCTGAGGGTGTATTCAGGCCTTCCAATTTTCATATTAAACGGACTTCATTTCAAACCAAAAATACCAAATTTCTCGGGCTTAAAGTTCGCACTACACCTAGGAAACAGACGACCAAAGCACATTCTCAGGCCCACATGCCACAAAAACAAATACTTAGAATGGCTGAAGACGTTATTACGTTAATTAGGGGAAGTCAGCCTTCCCCCTTAAAAAGACCAAGAACTGATTTTCCTTCTGATTCTTCTGATCAGGAGTCTGATAACTCTGACCCTTCTGATTACCAGGACATACCCTTATCTACCTATGAGGATTCTGATGCAGAGGATTCCATTCCCTCTGCTTCCCCACCAGAAGATTTTTCTTTCGATGAAACCCTGCATACCCTTAGAGAGCATTTCTGCTGGGAGACCCAGGACTACTCTGTCCAAAAAGAGACTCGGGGAATTTTTAAACTTGCCTCAGCACAGACGTCTAACTATCCTTCCAGTTCTGGAAATTGTAGATGATGTCTTCTTGGAATCTGGCCTTGCCCCTGATACTTTGCCTCCAGCTCCCAGGAAACCTGACAGGTACTATAAAGTACCTGACTCCCACAAATGCCTCTTTAAGAATCCTGCTGTGGCTCCAGAGACCATTTCCCAAGGACCTAAAGGTGTTAAGGCTACAATGGCCAAAAACCCTATCCCCTAGAACAGGGATTATAGGGTTTTAGACAGATGGGGTAAGAAGGTATACACCTCTGCTACTCTTGCCATCAGGGCTTTAAATTTCCAGTTTCATATGTTAAAGTATCAGCAACATATTATGGAACTAATTAAACAGAAAATGATGTTGAGTCCTGATTGTGCAGAACATAAAGATTTACAAGAGTTGATGCATTCTGCTAACCAAGTTGGCAAACATACTTTGCAGTGTGGTTTTGATGGCTTAGAAGCATCTTGCAGGGCTGCTGTCACTGGGTCTTAGAAGCCATGCTTGGCTTAAGGAACAAAACTTGCCAGACCATGTCTAAGCAAAACTACTAGATGCACCATTAAAACAAGAGTGTCTGTTTGACAATAAAGCTGAAGAAGTCCTCAAAAGTATGGAGGAAAAAGCTAAATCTATGCAAACTGTTAAATATTTCTTACAAGTACAGCCACCTAGATTCAGTAGGCATTGGCCTTCAAAAAACTGGTCTTTTCCAGTCCCTCCCATGCCTTCTCAGTCCAAACTCGGGGGCAGCAGACGCCATTACATCAGTCTCAGGGTATGCACAGATCTAAGCAGTGGAGTGCACCCACGTCCAAAACCGGGAGTAGTAAGCTGACATCCTATGGTAAAATCTCACAATGACTTAACTCTTCCAAGCCTTGCCCAAGTACTTGCACCTTTAGGAGGGAAATTTGCCCTGCATGCCAAAAACTGTGAGTACATTACCCAGGACAGATGGATCTTAAACATTGTTTCCCAGGGATATAGATTCCACTTCCACTCACTGCCAACCCCAAGCGGATGGCCAGACGTCCCCCCAAACTAGACCTAAAAGCAAGTACTTTCTCTTCTCAGTATCAAGGCTATTCAACCGGTCCCAGCAGAACATAGGGGACAAGGCTTTTATTCCAAACTGTTTCTAGTACCCAGAAAAGATAACTCTTGGCGTCCTATCCTGGATCTGTCTATTCTCAACACCTTTCTAGTGGTTCCAAAATTCAAAATGCTTACTCTCCAACAGCTGCTTCATGTGCTAGCCAAGGACTCCTGGCTAGCAACCCTAGACTTAAAAGAAGCTTATCTGCACATCCCCATAAGGGAATCTTGCAGGAAATGCATAGTTTCAGAGCAGGCTCTATGCATCATCAGTTCTCTGCACCTTCCTTTGGCTTATCTACTACGCCCAGGGTATTCACCAAATGCCTAGCTCCAGCCATTGCCTATTGCAGGCAGAGAATGATTCAAATTTACCCATACTTGGACAATTGCCTGATTCAGGTGGACAGTCAGGAATTGCTACTACAACACCTGACGTTTGTAGAGAGACTTCTGACATCACTGGGGTACACCATCAATGAAAATAAGTCACATCTGATACCCAGCCAACGAATTGTATTCCTGGGAGCAAGCTTGAACACATCTTCCCAGATGGCATTCCTCAGTGCAGAAAAACAGATTTATTTGACAAACTAATTCAAGTCTACTGGCCACCAAAACCCAGCTGTCTGCAAGAAAAGTACTGCAAGCCCTAAAGTTCATGGACTCTTGCATTCTACTAATTCCATATGCAAGACTGCATATGAGGAAACTTCAGTAGTACTTAAAAAGTCTCTGATGTCAACATTCTCAGAACCTGGAAACAATGATTCCTGTCATTCCTTGCCTAAGAACAGAGTTCCTTTGGTGGACAGAGACCTACTACCACAACAAGGGACTCCTTTCACTCAACCCCTGCTGCCCAAACCCTAACAGACGCATCAGACTATGCATGGGGCTCACATGGCAGGACAAGGTATTCAAGGCAAATGGAGCCCATAGCAAGTGCACCTGCACATCAATCAAAAAGAAATGTTAGCCGTACAGAATGCTCTGACAGCCTTCAAAGGCCTTATTCTTCCAGGACAACTGTTGGTAAAGACAGACAACACCACAGTTATGTGGTACATAAACAAGCAGGGGGGAACCCATTCCTACCCCTTCTGCAGATTAGCCATAGCTCTGTGGAACACAGCCTTGAGTAACCAAGTGCATCTGCAAGCTCAATTCCTCCCAGGCAAACTAAATTCACTGGCATACGACTTAAGCAGAATTCTCATGTACCCACACAAGTAGAAACTGGAACCCAACATATTCAAGCTTTTGAGGAACAGATGGGGGGCACCAGAGGTGGACCTCTTTGCTTCCACTCAGAACTTTCAATTGAGCAAATATTGCACCAGAACTCCCCGCAGCCAAGCTTGGAAAGTGTATACCCTGTCCTTTTGCTGGGAAAGAATCTAAATCTATGCCTCCATCCCCCTGCCCCTCCTCTCCAAGGTTCTACTAAAGATCAAACAGGACAAGCCAAGGACAATCCTGATTGCACCAGACTGGCCAAGCCAGCACTGGTATCCTCTTTTGTGCAGTCTGACAGTAGTGCCACCATGGCACCTGCCTCAGACCATTTCCCTGCTGTCCCAGCAGGAGGGCCAGATTTTGCACCCTCCACTACAGACCCTGAACCTAGCAGCCTGGCTCATCCCCTGAATTCTTCCCCAGCAACTCTCAGTAAGCAGGTGCTGAATGTCATTCTTGAGGCAAGGAGACCTAGTACTAGAAAATCCTATTCGAAAAAGTGGAAAAGATACTGCTCCTGGAGCCAGTCTCAGGGAATGGACACAGTTGTGCCCAGCTTACCTTATATACTAGATTACTTAACAGAAGTGCTCCACAAAGGCCTATCCTTCTCTAACATTAAGATTCATGCCTCTGCCATCTCAGCTCATAATACTGAGCCACCCCTTTTCTCTCATCCTCTGGTCAAAGAGTTCCTGTGAGGAGCCAAAAATTTAAGACCCTGCAGGAGAGCTCCCACTCCTGCCTGGGACTTTAACTTTGTATTGGAAAAGCTCACGCTTCCTCCCTTTTGAACCTGCTGCCACAGCAGAGTTAAAATTCCTCTCATGGAAAACAGCTTTACTTATAGCCATCACTTCAGCAAGAAGAGTGTCTGAATTGCAGGCGCTTTTGGCCGTGGAACCCTTCATTATATTCCATTCGGACAGGGTTTCCCTCAGGACTAACCCATCATTTATGCCCAAGGTGGTATCTAGTGTGGCTTTAAGCCAATCCATTCATTTGCCAACTTTTTTCCCCTAATCCTCAGAATAAAGGGGAAAGGATCTTGCACTCCCTGGATGTGCACAGGCAGCTCAGGATGTCCTTCAAGGATGCATCTGCAGTCCTTACAAATGGGTTGTCCTGTCGTCAGGCAGCCCTTCGGTCGGCCGGATTCCAAAGTCTGGGTCTGGCCTCGGCTGGTGTCGCACTTCTCCCGACGTCATAGCGGCAGTTCTTTGAGGAAAATGGCGTCGGCTGATGCCTTTATACCCAGTCTTTCTTGCCGCGTGGCGCCCGAAGCAGAAGCTGTTCGCAAGTGCCGGTCTGTCAGAACCAGAGATTACTACTACAAGTACCGAAGACTTCTAAAAAGCTAAGTACCCCGTTGGGGACTCTTTCTTGCCTCAGCCGATGTCAGAAAAAGTGAATAACTGTTTAAATTGTGGGAAACAAATACCTCATAAGGATTTCCACTCTTACTGCTTACCTTGCTTAGGCCCAGACCACGACGTGGCAGCTTGTCTAGCCTGTGCTTCTTTCAACCGACGAACGCTTAGACGTCGGTCTGAATTTGCTGAAGAGTTTTTCGGCTCCACGTTTGCTTACATTATGCCGTCGGATACTCCGACTACGCAAATTTCTAAAAAACGCAAGGAAAAGAACCGACACTCGCGGTCCGCGGTTTCGGCCGAAACCGCGGTTAAGCCAACAGCGAGCATCTCGGTTTTGGCTGAAACAGAGTCCACGGTTCTTCGGCCGAAAGCTTGCCACTTACCGAGGCCTCATCCAGCTTGGCTGAATCTGCTACTGAAATCCCACCTGCTCCTGCAGGTTCACAGGATTTATCAGATACTATCCCTTTGGATATTTCTACCCCTGCACGTGGAGCTGCTAGGCCTCCTGCATCCATGTCGATTAAGACCTTTGCCAGGGCTAAAGCAGCAAAAACTACCAAAACTGTGCCTGCTAAGACCCCCTCTCACAGGCCCAGTTCTAGTTCACAAATGCTTAGTCTAGCAGAGGATCTCATTTCTTTGATCCGGGGATCCCAACCACATCCAGACAGGGCCTCTCACCCACCTCCAGAGAAGAGGACTAGAGTAGAGCCCCCTGAGCCACTTTCTTCAGATGGCTCCTCTGATGAATCAGATAATTCAGACCCTCCAGAGGCCCCTTTTTCTCCTTATGAGGACTCTGATGCAGAAGAGTCCATTCCTTCTGCCTCTCCGCCTGAGGAATTTTCTTTGGGGAAACCTTGCATGCTATGAGGGAACAATTTCAATGGCAGGGCCAGGATTTTTCAGACTCTAGGAAAAGGCTTAGAACCTTTTTGCATTTGTCACAGCATAGGCCTTTAGCCATTCCTCCAGTACTTACTGTTGTGGATGATGCTTTTAATGATGCTTGTACTGCTCCTGATTCTCTTCCTCCGGCCCCTGCTAAGCCCGATAGGTACTACAGGGTTCCGGACACACATTATCATTTGCATAAGGCCCCTTTTGCAGATCCCGAAACTATCTCCCAGGGACCCAAGGCTGTAGCAGCTACCTCTACCAAAAACCCCCTCCCCTCTGAAAGGGAATCTAGGGCCTTAGAGATGGGGTAAAAAGTTTACACTTCTGCTACTCTTTCAGCTAGGGCCTTGAACTGTCAATTCCACATGATTCAGTATCAGGAATTTATGTTAGACCAGTTAACTAAAAAAACTGTCCTCGGATGAACCATTAGACAAAAAATCTGTACAAGAAATGGTACATAACATTCAGCAGGTCAGTAATCATTCCTTAAAATGCAGCTATGATGCACTGGAGGCTTCCTTTAGATCAGCCATGACTGGCACAGTGATCAGAAGACATGCATGGTTAAAAGAACAGTCCTTACCAGACCATGTTAAGTCAAAGCTCCTAGATGCTCTCATGGATAAGCTCAATTTGTTTGGCTCCCCTGCACAGCAGGTGCTGAAGAAGGTGGAAGAGAAAGCAAAATCTGTCCAGACAGTCAAGGATTTCTTGCAGGTCCAGCCTCCAAGGTTTAGCAGGAACTGGCCTTCCAAGAATTGGTCCTTTCCAGACACCTCCAGAGCTCCGAGAGGCAGGAATAGACGCTCAAGAGGCAGGGGTCAATCCAGAGGTGCCTACAGGGGACGTCAGTGGCAGGCTAACAACCAGCGAGGTACAGCCACAGATCCAACCACCACCACCACTTCCACAGGACAATCACAGTGACTTGGCTCTGGCACCGCCTACCAGGGAACAACTGGAGGCACCCTTAGGCGGGGGAAGCTAGCCTTATTTTCAGTAAACTGGCATTACATCACAGGAGACAAATGGATTTTACAGACAATAGACCAAGGTTACAGGTTTCACTTCCATACTCTACCAAGGAAGAGAGGAATGCCAAACCTACCTCCAAATCAGAAGACAGAAGCTCTAGAACAAATAACTCACTTACTAAGGATGAGAGCTGTAGAAAGGGTACCATCTATGGAACAAGGGCAAGGATTTTACTCCAGACTTTTCCTGGTACCAAGAAAAGAAAAACAATGGAGGCCTATTCTCGACCTGTCCGCTTTAAACACATACCTCATTGTTCCAAAATTCAAAATGCTGACCCTACAGCAGCTTCTTCCCATGCTGGGCAAGGAGTCCTGGCTGGTAACTCTAGATCTCAAGGAGGCATACCTGCACGTCCCCATACGACCAAATTGCAGAAGATACCTCAGATTTCTTGCAGGATCAGAGCATTATCAATTCTCAGCATTGCCCTTTGGCTTATCTACTGCGCCCAGAGTATTCACGAAATGCCTGGCATCAGTAATTGCTCATTGCAGGCTTCAGGAATTCAAATTTACCCTTACCTGGACGACTGCCTGTTACAAGCGGACAACAAAACAAATTAACAAAAGATTTGCAAAGGGTCATTCATCTACTACAAGCCCTGGGATACACAGTCAATATAAAAAAGTCAAGGCTGATACCATCCCAAAGGATAACCTTCTTGGGTGCAGATCTGGACACATCAAAACAAATGGCTTTCCTGACAGTAGAAAAACAGGAGCAACTCCCTTTCTACTTCATGGCATTAACAAAGCAGAGCCAGCTAACAGCAAGAAAAGTCCTGCAAGCTCTCGGTTACATGGCATCCTGCATAATATTGATTCCACATGCCAGACTACATATGAGAAAGTTACAGTGGTACCTAAGGAATTTATGGTCTCAGCACAAGCACAGCCTAGAAACCCAAATTCCAATAATTTCATGCCTGAAGCAAGAATTCCAATGGTGGGCTCAGGCCTGTCAAACAAACAAGGGACTGCCCTTCCACAGCACTCAACCAAGCCAGACCATCACAACAGACGCTTCAGACCTCGGTTGGGGGGCACACATGCTGGACAAGTGCATACAAGGCTTATGGACTCAAGACCAGCTGCACCTACACATAAATCAAAAGGAAATGCTGGCAGTAAAACTGGCAATTCAGGCATTCAGACCATTTCTTCGACAGGGTCAACTGCTGATAAGGATGGACAACACCACAGTTATGTGGTACATCAACAAACAGGGAGGCACACATTCATACCCTCTATGCCGGATGGCGATGGACCTCTGGAATGTGGCACTGAGCTTCAACATTCAGTTACAAGCAATTTTTGTGCCAGGAAAAGAAAATATACTAGCAGACATCCTAAGCAGAACTGCCACGGATGCCCACGAATGGATGCTGCATTCGGACATCTTCAAAACCATTACAAGGAAATGGGGACTACCAGAAATAGACTTATTTGCATCCCCACACAATCACCAACTGAAAAAATTCTGCACAAGGACGTACCACCCACTTGCTTGGAAAGTGGACTCCTATCTTACAGTTGGAAAAACCTGACAGCATATGCATTCCCACCTCTTCCTTTGATGCACAAGGTGCTATTGAAGATCAAAGAAGACCGTCCACGGATCATCCTGATAGCTCCAGACTGGCCAAGGCAACATTGGTACCCATTACTGAGGAGTATGTCTCGGGAAGAAATATGGCCTCTGCCCCTAGTTCCCTTGCTGTTAACACAGAACAACTTCAAAACCCTGCATCCAAACCTGAAAACACTGCAGCTGGCTGCCTGGAACATTGCATAAGACCAAATAACCCAGATTTATCTCAAAGGGTTAAAGACATTATCTTGGAGGCTCGCAGACCCTCAACAAGAAAAAATTATTCAGCAAAATGGAAAAGGTATCTCATTTGGAGTACAGCAAAAGGAGAGAATGTGTCACTGGTAAACATAGCTCACATCCTGGAATACTTGGCAGAGCTCTTCCACAACGGCCTGTCCTATTCTTCCATTAAGATTCATGCATCAGCCATTTCAGCAGAATACAACTTGGATCCTCCAGTCTTCTCACATCCTCTGCTCAGGCAGTTTCTGAGAGGAATTAAAAATGTAAAACCACCTAGGAAGCCACCATTGCCAGCATGGGACTTGAACTTTGTGCTAGAAAAATTGACACTACCTCCTTTCGAACCAGCAGCAACAGCAGAATTACAATACTTATCATGGAAAACTGCTTTCCTGCTTGCAATCACTTCAGCAAGAAGAGTATCTGAGCTACAGGCATTAATGGCAGTACAGCCCTTCCTGATCTTCCATCAAGATAGAGTGTCCATGAGAACTAATCCTACTTTTATGCCAAAGGTGGTCTCCAGGGTATCTTTAAATCAAGCTATCCACCTACCTACATTCTTCCCCAACCCACAGAACAGGGGAGAAAGACTGTTGCATACCTTGGATGTACATAGACAATTACGTTACTACCTGGACAGGACCAAGAGCAACAGAAAAACTGACCAGCTACTGGTAGCATATGCAACAGGAATGGAAGAAAAAGCAATTTCAAAACAGACAATCTCTAAGTGGATAGGAAATTGCATTAGATTTTGTTACTCCTACCATGGGAAGAAAACTCCAGAAAACATCAGGCCTCACTCTGCAAGGGCTACAGCCACTACCACAGCTTTTTTACGAGGAGTGGCTACCAAAGACATTTTAGAGGCTACTACTTGGAGCTCCGTGCATACATTTGCCAAGCATTATAATTTACCTTTATACTCCAGATCCCGAGCAGGTTTTTGCCACTGCTGTTTTGCAAGGGATCTTAACTGCACCATAATCTTATTTCTCCTCCTCCCCCAGTTTGGCTATGGTATTCTACCCATTTGTAAGGACTGCAGATGCATCCTTGAAGGACATAGTACAGTTTTGTACCTACCATAAATGTAGATGTCCGATAGGCATGCATCTGCAGTCAGGATTACCCACCCTCCTTCCCCTCTGTGGTACTCCTAGGGTATTTGCCCATCTTGTAGCTAGCTGGGGAATCTATTATGGTGTATTTGTTTGTATATATGTACATACATGCTTATTTTTGTTTGCTCTCTACTATTTGGAACCATTTGCATTTATCCAAATTTAGCCTTCCTAGAGGGCACCTGGCATCTGGGGCAAGAAACACTGAGGAAAATGGCGTCGGCTGATGCCTTTATACCCGAAGAACTGCCGCTATGACGTCGGGTGAAGTGCGACACCAGCCGAGGCCAGACCCAGACTTTGGAATCCAGCCGACCGAAGGGCTGCCTGACGACAGGACAACCCATTTGTAAGGACTGCAGATGCATGCCTATCGGACATCTACATTTATGGTAGGTACAAAACTGTACTTTCTATTTGGACAGGAGTAAGCCTTTCAGAAAATCTGACCAGCTGCTAGTCAGCTTTGCTGCAGGGACAGAGGGCAAGGCCATTTCAAAGCAAACCATTTCTAAATGGATAGCACACTGCATCCATTTCTGCTATAAACACCATGGGAAACCTACCCAACAGGGGGATCAAAACACATTCCACAAGGGCTACATCAACCTCTACAGCATTCCTCAGGGAAGTCCCTACTGAGGGACATACTGGAAGCTGCTATCCTGGAGCTCTGTACACACTTTCTCCAAGCATTACCACTTGCCTATCTTTTCTAAATCCAGAGCTGGATTTGCCACAGCAGTTTTACAGGACCTGATTGCCAGCCCTAATGCTTCTTAGCTACCTCCACCCTTTCTTAGCTTTGGGAATCAACCCAAATGTGATGACTGCAGCAGTGAAACACGAAGAACATAGTACAGCTGTGTACACTTACCATAAATGCAGATGTTTGAGTGTATTCATTGTTGCAGTCCTGATTACCCTCCCTCCAGCCCCCCCCCCCGACTTCTCTTTACTTCTACCTATCTTTTTTGTTTGGCATATCTTATTATCATATGTATTTGCTTTTTGCTGCGGGTATTCCATACCATGTAATTGCTTCCTATTTTGGGGGCACCTGAGATCTGGGGCTAGAAAAACTGATGTAATGGTGTTGGTTGCATGTTTTATACCCCTGACGACCTGAAATCATGGAAGAAGTGACAGCATCCGATACAGAAATCCCAAGACTCTGGTATTCAGGCCGGCTGAGTGCTACATGCAGGCGATAACCTAAATGTGATGACTGCAACATTGAATACACTCTAACATCTACATTTATGGTAAGTGTACACAACTGTACTTTCTGTTCATAAACTGCAGCGTACAACAAATTTCTCTGTGAGTGGCTTGTAATTGTCCTAAAGGTTGTGCCAGAACTGCTGCTTTGGGTATTGGCATGTGCCAGCACAGCCTGCTTTCTGGCTAACTGCTATTTGGTCCAGAAATGAAGGCGCATCTGAAGAAAATGAAAAAGAGGGCAAAGACTTCTCTGCACACCTCATGACCCTTTTCAGAGATGCAGTGTAGCCCACATTAGGTGTGGTTTCACAAAGGCAGCAGCAGAAAATTCAGAAGCCTGAAAGAACCCTAATTCCTGGAACAGCTTTCTGAGAGAGACTTTATCCTTCCAGACAAAAAGGTTCCCCTCCCACCCACCTCCTCATAGTATAACAGTCATGGTCTGCATTTCAATGGACAGCTACATCATCTGATTTTTTTTTTCCATCCCAGTCTCTTACCCCATGTCTGTCAGTTACAAAGAACAAGTAGATAAGGGCAGTTGTATCATTCGGCACATCCCATCATCAGCAAGCCCTTATTGAAAATCTCACTCTTTCTGCAAGCAGCAACAATGAGAAGACAACAGTCTTGTACCAAAAAAGAGCCATGCATGAGGTCCCACTGTCTCAGAAAGGGTCAGGATATTACTCCAGGCTTTTTCTGGTGTCAAGAAAAGGACCTTGATCTCTTTGGATCAAAGAGGCCTAAACAGCTTTACTGTGCAGGGACATTATTTTTTTTCAGATGGCCACAGTGCAGACTATCCTTTTGTGCTTGTCTGACTGAGATGGTTTGTGGTGTTTAGACCACCAGAATGCATTCATGTTCATTTTCAGGTAGGATTTAGTCACTGCCAGTTTGTTACTCTTCTGTTTGGGTTCACAACAGTATTTGAGGTGATCACTAGATGATTGTCCATTGTAACAATTGGCCAGAGAATGCTGGGAGACAAAATATTTCCTTACCTGTATGTCTTGCACCTTACCATGTCTGCTCTGGAATGTCTGACCAAACTGTCTTAGTGTTTTTAGGAATAACGGTGAATCTTGACTTGTCACAGTTGGAACCCTAGCTGCTCGGATTCTTCAGCTACATTCTGGATACTGTAAGTCTGCTTCCCTCAGGATTGGGGCCTGTCTCTCCAGGTCATATATATATTCTGTCAGTCTTGTTTATCTCCGACTTGGAACCTTCATCTTGATAGTAGCAGTGATTCCCATGTTACCATTTGCCACATACAGCATGAGGGGTTTCTGTACTTTCATTGAGCTGTAATCAGGATGATGTTCATCGTGTTTCACTGTTGCAGTCATTACACTTGGGTTATCCTGCTGGCAGGCTACCCGCAGTCGGCCAGAATTCCAAAGTCTAGGTCCGGCGTCGTTTGCTGTCGCCTCTTCCCTGACTTCCAAATATACCTCAGATTTTACAATACCTAACTGAGATGCTAGACAAAGGCCTATCCTTCTCATCAATTAAGATCCATGCCTCTGCCATTTCAGCTCATTACTATACGGAACCTCCTGTTTTCTCTCATCCACTACTAAGACAGTTTCTCAGAGGGGCAAAAAACATAAGACCCCCAAGGAGAGCGCCAACACCTACTTGGGACCTCAACTTTGTTTTAGAAAAACTCACACTGCCTCCATTTGAGCCAGCCAATACAGTTGATATAAAATTCTTATCATGGAAGACTGCTCTGCTGCTAGCAATAACCTCAGTAAGAAGAGTCTCAGAGTTACAGGCATTAATGGCAGTGGAACCTTTCATCATTTTTCAATGACTGCAACAGTGAATACACTCGAACATCTACATTTATGGTAGATACACAACTGTACTTTCTTCGTGTTTCACTGTTGCAGTCATTACATTTGGGTAATCTGCTGACAGGTTGCCCTCAGTCGGCCCGAATTCCAAAGTCTTGGGTCCTGCATCGGTTGCTGTCTTCTCTTCCATGACGTCCGGTGTATAAAACATGCAGCCGACGCCAATTTCTCCAGTCTTTCTTGGTGCGCGGTGCCCGAAGCAGAAGCATTTCATAAGTGCCGGTCGGCCAACTACTGAAATATTCGCGTTTGAGTTTCAGGAACAAAGTCTTAAATAAAGCTAAGTACCCCATTGGGGAAACGTTTTTCTTGCTTTTTACCGATGTCAGAAAAAGTTAATAACTGTATTACTTGTGGGAAGCAAATACCTCATAAGGATTTCCATTTATACTGTATTCCTGGCCTAGGCCCTGATCACAACGTGCCTGGCTGTCGGTTTTGTGCTAGATGTAACCAACTCACTATTAAGCGTCGGTACATTTTTGCATCTAAGTATTTTGGAAACAGATTTAACTACCCAGAGATGTCGGATAACAATCCAACTACCGGAGTACATAAAAAACGCAAAGAAAAGGACAGAGAAAGGCAGTCGAGATCCAAAACCGACGATGAAGCTTCTCCTAAGCCAGTCGCTGGTTCGCCGGTACTCAATGAGGCACTTTCGCAGCCCCTGATACCCACTACCTTCGAGTCGCAGGCCTCTTCTGACACCCATGTAGAGTCCGGCATGCCGCAAGATACTCAAGGTATTGTACCGACGGATGTATCTCCCTCGGATGGGTCCGGAGCCGCTGAGCAGGCACCGGCTTCTGAGGGTGTATTCAGACCTCAACATTTTTATATCAAACCGGCGAAAGCTGCAAAACCTAAGGCAACGACACCTCTAAAACTAAAAAAAGATGCCTGAGCCACGTGCACAGGCCTCTATGCCTAAAAAACAGATGATCAAAATGGCTGAAGACCTTATTACCGTGATCAGGGGGTACCCATCCCCCTCCAGATAAGAGGCCTAGGCAAGACACCGACTATGAATCTTCAGATCAGGTTTCTATTTCTTCTGATTCCTCTTCTGATCAGGAATTATCTTTACCTCCCTCTGAGGATTTTGATGCTGAGGAGTCCATTCCATCTGCATCTCTTCCTGAGGATTATTCATTTGGAGAAACCTTGCATACTTTGAGGGAGCATTTTCACTGGGAGAGTCAAGACTTCTCAGAATCAAAAAAGAGGCTCAGGGATTTCCTCCTCCTCCCTCACACAAGCCTTTATCCATTCCCTCTGTGTTAGACATTGTGGATGATGTTTTTTCGGAGTCAAGCCTGACCCCTGACTCTCTACCTCCGGCTCCCAGTAAGCCTGACAGGTATTATAGGGTCCCTGACTCTCATAAATTTTTATTTAGAAACCCTGCCTGGGTCCAAAGGGAGTTAAGGCCTCAACAGCAAAAAACCCTACCCCTTCCAACAGAGATTCATGGGCGCTGGACAGATGGGGAAAAAAGGTTTATACATCTGCAACCTTGGCAATCAGGGCCTTAAACTGTCAATTTCATATGCTTAAGTACCAGCAACATGTTATGGGATTGCTGAAACAGAAAATTATGTTGATTTCAGAATGTGCAGAAAAAAAGGAATTGCAGGAATTATTGCATGCAGCTGAACAAGTTGGAAAGCATACTTTGCAGTGTGGTTTTGATTCCTTAGAGGTCTCCTGCAGGGCCGCAGTTACTGGATCTGTGATTAGGAGGCATGCCTGGTTAAAGGAACAAAATTTGCCTGATCATGTTAAAGCTAAATTGCTAGATGCACCTTTACAGCATGACTCTGTTTGGTATTAAGGCAGAAGAGGTTTTAAAGAAAATGGAAGACAAAGCTAAGTCTATGCAAGCTGTTAAAGATTTCTTACAAGTGCAGCCACCTAGATTCAGTAGACACTGACCTACAAAAAATTGGTCCTTTCCTGTGTCAGACAGAGCTCAAAGGGGCAAATCCAGATGCCCTAAGGGTTCCAGGCTCAAGACAGGTCAAAGCAATGGGGCGCATCCACCTCCAAATCTGGAGGCGATAAAGCACAAACCTACAGAAAGCAATCCCAATGACTTCCCTCTGCCTACACAAGCACTTATCTTTTGGCAGCACCCATAGGGGGAAAATTATCACTTTTTGCTCAAAATTGGCAGCTAATAACTCAGGAAAAGTGGGTACTGAACATCGTATCACAGGGATACAGATTCCATTTCCACACTCTGCTAATGACGAATGGTTGGCCAGACCTGCCAAAAAAACAATGGGCAGAGGCTCGGAAACAGGTTACGTCCCTCATGGATATGGGGGCCATTCAGACAGTACCAGAACAGGTTTTTACTCAAGACTGTTCCTGGTACCCAGAAAGGACAAGGCCTGGCGGCCAATACTGGATTTATCGATTTTGAATACATACCTGGACATTCCAAAATTCAAAATGCTCACTTTGCAACAGCTTCTGCCCATGCTGGGCAAGAATGCTTGGCTGGTGACTCTAGACTTAAGAGACATACCTGCATGTCCCAATAAGACAGTCGTGCAGAAGATACCTCAGATTCAAGGCTGGCTTAATGCATTACCAATTCTCTGCACTGCCCTTTGGCTTATCTACTGCACCCAGGGTCTTTACAAAGTGCTTGGCACCAGTAATTGCATTTTGCAGACAAAGAAGTATTCAAATGTATCCTTACTTGGACGACTGTCTCATTCAGGCAGAGAACAAAGACACTCTTCTACGACAACTGGCGTTTGTGAAAAGACTTCTAGCATGCCTAGGGTACACAATAAACGAAAAGAAATCACAACTGCTACCCTCTCAAAAGATAACATTCCTGGGTGCAAACTTGCATACAACTGCCCAGATGGCTTACCTCACGCCAGACAAACAAAGGCAACTGACTACTTACTTCAAACTAATGGCAAAAAACCCCCCAGTCTTCTGCAATACAAATTCTGCAGGCTCTGGGCTTCATGGCATCCTGCATCCTACTAATTCCATATGCAAGACTGCATATGAGGAAACTTCAATGGTACCTAAAAAGTTTATGAAGTCAACATTCACATAGTCTGGAAAGAATGAATTTGAAGTAGGATGTTCATTTGTCTGCAACCTGTGGGTTACGGATCCGATATCGGATCTGAGCCGGCAACTTGTTTCAAGCTAATGGATCCGAGCTCCTAGCTCCTCCCTTCACCCATAATCCCCTGCTAACCCTCCATGACCTCAGATCTAGTTTGCCGCGCTTGTGGATGGCTGGATCCTTTTGAGCTCGTCAGCTAAGTGGAATTTTACTACTTTATCTGTACCTTTACTGTCAGAATTTTTCTTTATTAGTTAAATTAATTTAGAAAAAGTGTGTAAGTGTTAGGCTCCCTTATTATTTGTTCTTTATTTAGTTCCCCCTCCCTTCGCTGGTCGTTAGTGTGTGAGTGTGTGTTGTGTTCTTTTTGGGGCCTGTGTGTGTGTGTAGTTGTTTTTTTTTTTCTTTAAAAAAAAAAAATGGCTGAGGCCCCAAAAGCCATGTTTTCCAAATGTACCGAGTGTGGCTATAAGCTCTCCCCGGCTGATGGCCACACTCAGTGCGTTCGGTGCCTTGGGGTTGAACACCTTACCTCAGGCTGTACCATCTGTGCAGCTTTCAACCCCAGGGCACTGAAAGAGCGGAGGTCGAAGCTGGTCCTTGCGGGACTTTTACCCCCAGACTCGGCTTCGGCCTCCGCTACCTCTGCTGCTCCCGTGGCTCCACCACAGCCTGTGGTCGCTGCCACTCCTGCCCCCCTGCCTCCATCCGGGACTCAAACTCCCGCTAAAGTGTCGGAGGACAGGGAGGCCAGGAGAAACGGAGGAGAAGCACCACAAGCAGCGGGCGAGACCTCCGTTTGGCCCGCCAGCTAAGCGGCTTCTCCCTCCACTGCTTCTAGGTCTCCTCCTCCTCGGCTCCGATCCCCTTGTTTCTCCCCGGGGCCCAAGGAGGAGGAGACCCGATCTCCATCGAGGTCATCGAGGCGGCATTCCAGGCCTGCCTCGGTGGCCTCTTCGAGATCTACTTTTAGTTTATCCGATGCAGACTTGGACCGGATGATGCGAAGATTCATCCAGGCCCAGCTGCAGATGGGAGTGCTCTTGCCTCCCCCCCCCCCCAGGGGGGGAGCTCGACACCTTTTTTCCACCCGATTGCTCCTTCTCCGACCCGCTATCCGGGTTCGGAGCGTTCGGAGCCGAGCAGCGTTGGAGCCGGGGGGTGGGTCGTCACCGACAGTACTTGGAACTTAGGATCCGACCCTGCCCTCGAGCCTGTCGGATCCGACCTCTCGGAGCCGTGGTCCAAGCTTCGGATCCGAGGGATTCAGTGTGCCTTCGGCTCCGTCCAGGTCGGAGCCCACTGGTCCCTCGGATCCGACTGTCTTGGCGCCGACTCCGATCCCTTCATCAGATCAGAGTGGGAGCCGACTTTCGGATCCATTAGAGAGTGGCTCTCCCTCGGCCTTCGATGTTGTGGAGAGGGCTCTGTTGAGAGCATCCGGACCCCCGGTCCTTGCATCGGCTCCTCCCTGCACTCCCTCTCTGCTGGGCCAGGCTTCCATCACCAGGCCAAAGGGACAGCCTGCTTCGATGTCTCAGATGGTTCCATTGGAACAAGATGTTGCTGGCGAGGCTTCCTCGGACAGTCCCCCCGAGGAAGTTCCCCGTAAGCATAAGTGCAGAAGGAGGCACGTGGACTCCCCTGAGTCCTTAACCGAGGACACGGACTTGGAGGAAGGGGAAGGCTCCCCAAGATCGCCCCCTGAAGATGTCTCCTTTGGAGACATCATGGAAATGCTGAGGATCAGAGGTGGGTGGTCTGCCCCCAAGTCTTCCTCTGACGAGTCCGTGTTTCTGGAGGCATTCGAGGCAGGCCCGTCTACCTCTTGGGTGTCCCCTCCGGCCGACCCCCTGGTGGACCTCATTACCACCAGGGCGTGGAAGGATCCGGACACCGTGGAGCCAATACCGAAGCGCCCGGATAGGATTCTTAGCCCCCTCAGACCGATCACATTGGAGTAAGGGGCCCCCCGTAGATGCCATGTTGACGGCGGCAGCCACGAAAAGGAATTGGCTCAGGAGGCCCTCAGTCCATCCACCGAGCAGAGAGTCCCGTTTGATGGACCGTTTAGGGAAGCGAGTCTTTAGTTCAGCGACCTTCTCGGTAAGGTCCCTGAACTATATGGCACATGTCATCAGGATGCAGTGGGATCTTATCAAAGAATACGCTGCATCCCCCCCTGAGTCCATGTCGGAGGATGACAAACAATTGTACTCCACCCGAATGGCCACTCTGAGATCAATTTCAAACACCTCTATGCGGCTATTGTCCCACGCCACAGAGGGAGCCGCTAGGGCTAGCGGAGCAGGCCTAGTCATGAGACGTCAGGCCTGGCTCCGTCATTGCGATTTTGCGGAGCCCTTTAAAGAGTCCTTCGCGAACGCCCCTTTCGATGGTTCTGCCCTATTTGGCAAAACAGTTCGCGAGACACTTGTCCAGAGCGAGAAGGACAAGAAGACGTTGTCTGCCGTCGGAGTCCGCTTCTCTGCTCCCCAGCGGTCCTTTTCGAGGAACCAAAAGGGTCAGAAGAAGATGTGGTTCCGAAAATCACAACATTCCCAACCAGCTCCGGACAACCAGTCCTACCGTGGCAGAGGTGGACGGGGAGGACGCCGCCCCAGGGGCAGAGGGGCTCCGAGAAACTTTGGGTCCAGAGAACCTTTCTTTGAGCGGCCAGCGCAGCAGCCCTGAGGGGTTGCCCGGCTGCTCCATTCTGGAGGCAGTCGGGGGGCGCTTCTCGGAACACCTAGCATGGGAGTCCATCACAACAGACCGCTGGGTGCTTCGCATTATATCCAGAGGGTACAAAATACCACTACTCCATGTCCCCAAATCCAAGAACCTCCCCGATGTACCACCCGATCAGAGGGAGGCCGCAGCTGCAGAAATTCAGCAGCTGCTAAGAAAAAGAGCCATCCAACCCGTCCCCCAAGACCAGCTCGGATTAGGGTTCTACTCCAGGTTCTTTTTGGTGCCAAAAAAGACGGTGGACTTGAGACCGATCCTAGACCTTTCCCGCTTGAACCTGTCAGTAACCAAGGAGAAATTCCGGATGGTCACTCTTCAATCTATTCTCCCCCTTTTGAGGGAGAACGATTGGATGTGCTCCATAGACCTCAAGGATGTGTACTACCACATTTTAATGGACAAACGATCCAGGAGGTTCCTCCACGTCCGGCTGGGGACCAGTCACTACCAGTTCAGGGTCCTTCCCTTTGGCCTCACCACAGCCCCCAGGGTGTTCACCAAGGTATTAGCAGTGATTGCGGCCCACCTGAGACTCCAGGGAATACAGGTCTTTCCGTACCTGGACGACTGGCTCCTGACCGCACCAACAAGGCATCTACTTTGCTCAGCCAGAGACTTCTTTCTCCGTCTAGCCCCGCAGTTAGGCATTACTATCAACGTCGACAAATCTCTACTGGCTCCAACGCAGGTCATAGAATTCATAGGTGCCAGAATAAACACCAGAGATTTGCGAGCCTTCCTAACTTCCGAGAGAATCTGGAACTTACAACTTCATGTGCGGGCTATCCTCCAATCAGAGGCTTCACCAGCGGAATTGGTTCCGAGGGCACTAGGCTCCATGGCGGCAGCGATTATGCTCCTTCCATGCGCCCGTTTGAACATGCGGGTACTGCAATGGACTCTGCTAGTGCAATGGTCCTTTCTATCCCTTCCTCTCCACCATCCCATTGCTATCAGCAAGGCTTGCAGGAGGGCGCTACTATGGTGGCTCCAAGCCTCGAACTTCCATACGGGCCGTCCCTTCTGCACCTCTCCCCCTCTCGCCACGGTGACCACGGACGCTTCCCGCCTCGGGTGGGGGGGCATTATTCAGGCAGGACAGTCCAAGGCACGTGGAACGATACAGAGGCCTCCCTGCATATCAACGTTCTGGAGATGAGAGCGGTGCTGTTGGCGTTGCAAGCACTTCAGGGCCTCCTCCCCACAGGAACGATTGCAATTCAGTCGGACAACATGTCGGTTGTCTGGTACATCAACAAACAGGGGGGAACCAGATCTTACCCTCTATGCCGCGAAGCCATGAGAATGTGGGAATCGGCGATCTCCTCCAACCGCTTTCTGATTGCAACGCACATTCCGGGGAGGACCAACATCCTAGCGGACAAGCTCAGCCGCACCCTTCTTACCCCGTACGAGTGGTGTCTCAATCCACTAGTAGCGAAGCAGATATTCGCAACATGGGGGCAACCCTGCTGCGATCTTTTTGCATCTACATCAAACACCAAATGCGGCAATTTCTTCGCTCTAATCCCCCCTCCAGGGGAAACTCCAAGAGACGCTCTGGTGCATGCTTGGCCACCAGGTCTACTCTATGCCTAGTCTCCTCTACCACTCATGATACAGCTCTTACAGAAAGCCTCACGGTTGGGGAGCAAGATGATCCTCATTGCCCCATTCTGGCCTCGGCAAATTTGGTTCCCTTACCTGTGGTCTCACCTTGTGAATCACCCTTGGATTCTAGATCCCACTCCGGATCTCATCTCCCATCAGTCAAACTTACCAACTCCAAACCTGGACAATCTGAAGCTGACAAGCTTGGTTGCTCCAGTTCCACTCCTAGTTAGGACTCCCGGTATCTCTTCACCAGTCAAAGCCATCCTCGTGGCAGCGCATAAGCCCTCCACCAGGAAAGTGTACCACAGTAAATGGAAACGTTTTTCCATCTGGGCGGAGCATCACGATCTAGATTCCTTTACGGCTCCTCTTCCATCCATATTAGACTTCCTAACTGAACTCTTCCAGGAAGGCGCTAGTTGTTCAACTGTCAAAGTTCAATTGGCAGCCATATCACATTACCATGTGGGACATGACACAGAGCCTTTGATGTCGGCCAAGTTGTGTAAAACCTTTCTCAAGGGCACTTTTTTACTTAGACCCCCTGTAAAGGAAGCCGTGCCCCCCTGGTATCTTACATTAGTTCTTCAAGCCTTGACTGCTCCACCCTTTGAACCTGCTGCTTCAGTAGATCTCAAATTCTTGTCATGGAAAACAGCATTCCTTGTAGCCATCACTTCAGCGAAAAGAGTGTCGGAGCTTCAAGCTCTCTCTGTGAAGCCTGCTTACCTGATCTTTCACCCAGATAGAGTGTACCTCAGGATCAATCCCTCCTTTCTTCCCAAGATAGCATCAGAAACCAACATAAATCAATCCATAAATTTACCGGTTTTCTTCCCTAAATATCAGAATAAGGGAGAGTACAAGCTGCACTCATTAGATGTTCATAGGCAGCTTCGCTTTTATACTCATAGGACAGCTGGCCATAGGCAATCCGACCAGCTGTTCGTTTCCTTTGCCAAATTTAACTTGGGGAAAGCTATCTCTAAAGTATCTTTATCTCGCTGGATTTCTCAATGTATCCTACTGGCGTATCAAGCCTCAGGTAGACCCGCACCAGAAGGAGTTCGTGCTCATTCCACCTGCTCCATTTCTACCTCTGTGGCCTTCAAGTCTAGAGTTCCATTGGATGATATTTGTTCTGCAGCCACTTGGGCTTCATCGCATACCTTTATTAATCACTACAAACTAGACGTGCTTTCTAGAGGGAGAGCATCCTTTGGCTCTGCGGTGCTAAGTAATATCCTTCCATGATGGCCACCCAAGGTGCAGGTAGCTGGGGACTCTGTCCCACAGGTTGCTGACAAATGAACATCCTACTTCAGATTTAGAAGTTATGTACTCACCATAACGTTCCATCTGAGTAGGTAGTTCATTTGTCTGCAACCATCCCCCCTCCTTCCCCCTGGCCTTCTTCGGATCTGCTAGTAGTTAGATATCCTTTTGTTGGATATATTTTGAGGGGCAAACTCGATCTGAGGTCATGGAGGGTTAGCAGGGGATTATGGGTGAAGGGAGGAGCTAGGAGCTCGGATCCATTAGCTTGAAACAAGTTGCCGGCTCAGATCCGATATCGGATCCGTAACCCACAGGTTGCAGACAAATGAACTACCTACTCAGATGGAACGTTATGGTGAGTACATAACTTCTAATTCCTCTTATCTCCTGCCTTCAACAGGAGTTTCTGTGGTGGGCAAAGGCCTGTCACCAAAACATGGGACGGCCCTTCAGTCTACCCCCTGCCAGCCAAACCTTAACAGACGCATCAGATTATGCCGGGGGGGCCCACTTGTTAGGAAGATGCATTCAGGGCATATGGGCACCAAATCAAATGCATCTACATATCAACCAGAAAGAGATGCTAGCTGTTCAAAATGCCCTAACAGCCTTCAAGGCCTTACTTCATCCAGGACAACTACTGATAAAGATGGACAACACCACAGTCATGTGGTATATAAACAAGCAAGGGGGGCACACACTCATACCCCCTTTGCAGATTAGCCATGGCACTGTGGGACACAGCTTTGACCTACCAAATAAATCTTCAAGCTCAATTCCTGCCAGGAAAACAGAACACTCCGGCAGACGACTTAAGCAGAAACCTTATGGATCCTCAAGAGTGGAAACTAAATCCACAAGTATTCAGCATGATAATAGAGAAATGGGGGAGCCCAGACATAGATCTATTTGCCTCTCCTCAAAATTATCAATTGAAAAGATTCTGCACAAGGACTTACCACAGACAAGCATGGAAAGTGGACGCCATATCCTTCAGTTGGAAAAACCTGTCAGTTTATGCCTTTCCTCCTCTGCCTGTTCTACCCAAGGTCCTCCTAAAAGTCAGACAAGAGAAGCCAAAGATGATATTAATTGTACCGGACTGGCCCCTCCAATACTGGTACCAAATCCTAAGGAACTTGTCTCAATACCCAGCTTGGACCTTGCCTTAAAGACCACAACTACTGTCCCAGCAAAACAATCAGATCCTGCACAATCAACTACAGACTCTGAACCTGGCAGCATGGCTAATCATACGAACGACACCTCTCGGTAAAGCTGTGATGGATGTCATTTTGGAAGCCAGAAGGCCTAGTACTAGAAAATCTTATGCTGACAAATGGAAAAGACTGTGCTTGGAATCAAGCACAAGGAGCTGATACAGCAGAACTACATATTCCTCCGATATTACAATATTTAACTGAGATGCTTGACAAAGGCCTTTCTTTCTCATCAATCAAAATCCATGCCTCTGCCATTTCGGCTCATTACAATACATAGCCACCAATCTTTTTTCATCCTTTACTAAAGCAGTATCTTAGAGGAGCCAAAAACCTAAGGCCTCCTAGAAGATCACCATTACTTGCATGGGACTTCATTTATGTGCTGGAAAAGCTCTCCCTGCCTCCATTTGAACCAGCTGTTACTGCTGATATAAAGTTCTTATCATGGAAGACAGCTCTGTTACTAGTAATTACTTCAGCAAGAAGAGTTTCCGAGCTACAGGCCCTCATGGCTGTAGAACCTTTTATCATATTTTACCCAGACAGGGTGTCTCTGAGGACAAATCCTACTTTTACGCCTAAGGTGGTTTCCAGTGTGGCTCTTAGCCAAACAATTCATCTGCCAACTTTTTATCCAAATCCGCAGAACAAAGGGGAGAGAATTCTGCATTCCTTGGACGTACACAGACAGCTAAGATTCTACTTGAGCAGGACAAAAGCTTTAAGAAAAACTGAGCAATTACTAGTGTCATATGCTGCAGGATCAGAAGGAAAGGCCATCTCAAAGCAGACAATTTCAAAGTGGATAAGCCACTGCATCCGTTTCTGCTACTTACACCATGGTAAACCTGTGCCCACGGGCATTAGGTCTCATTCCACCAGAGCTGCAGCTACTTCAGCAGCCTTTCTCAGAGGAGTACTAACCAAAGACATTCTAGAGGCTGGTACTTGGAGTTCTGGTCACACCTTTACAAAGCATTACCGTTTGCCTCTCTAAGTCCAGGGCAGGCTTTGCCACTGCAGTGCTGCAGGGCCTTATAGCCGCACCTAATGCTGTTTAGCTCCAGCCTCCGAACCATAGCTTTGGGATTCTACCCAAATGTAATGACTGCAACAGTAAAACACGAAGAACATAGTACAGTTGTGTACACTTACCATAAATGTAGATGTTCGGGTGTATTCACTGTTGCAGTCCAGGTTACCCTCCCGCCATCCCCCTGTCATTCTACAGTTTATCTTTCCTTCTCTATCTTGTACAACCTATGTGGTGTATTTGCTTGTAGATGAAGGTAAAGTTTATATTGATGCATGTATATATAGATACATATAATATTGCTACCTTTTTGGGGACACGACATCGGGGGCAAGAAAAACTAAAGAAAATGGCGTCGGCTGCATGTTTTATACCCCTGACGACCTGACGTCATGGAAGAGAAGACAGCAACCGACACAGGACCAAAGACTTTGGAATTCGGGCTGACTGAGGGCAACCTGCCAGCAGATTACCTAAATGTAATGACTGCAACAGTGAATACACTCGAACATCTACATTTGTGGTAAGTGTACACAACTGTAATTTCTAACTTTTCGTGGGCCATTCATCGACCTTGATTTACTTGCACATCTTAAGGACCAGTGTTGAAGCCTGTTTGAATTAGTTTGTTGCAGAGATCACAATGTTCAGTTTGCCTCCTTGCTGAACCCATGTTGTCTTTTTTTTTTTTTTAATGTGCAGATCTGATGTCCGTCTCGTTCTGATTCACATATAGGTTACAGATCCAATCCTCAAATGTGACTTGGACACCTTCTACAGACTTGCTTCCAAGCTCGAGTTGCTCCCTCTACCCACAATCCTCTGCCCTCAAGTCTGCATCTTCAGCTCTCATTTGCTGCTTTTCGCATTGGACATGCTCTCCAGCACTCGAGCAGTTATAGGAAAGTTAAATATTTTTTTACTAAGATAAGTAAAAAAAAATTTTCTCTTTGAATAGTTCCTTTCTGTATCCTCCCGCCAACTAAGCTTTTCGCAAGCAGTAAGGCTTTCCTTTGTTCCTTTCAATAGATATAGCTTTTATTTGTGTCTTTCGGCTTTTCCCGATTAGGGGTCGCCACAGCAGAACTCCGGTCCGCTAATGATTGGTAGTGGATTTTTACGTACCGGGTTACCAGCCCTGACACACAACCTTCAACGAGGGCATGCCCCATTCACGTATGCCTCCACACAGAAGACGCTCTAGCTGAGAATCGAATGGGGCAATGTCTTGCTATGAGGCGACAACGCTACCGCAGCACCACCACCGCAGTATCAATAGATATAGCTTTTACTGGTTTTTATTCTAATGTTTTTGCTTTTCTTTTTTGCTGTGATTAGACTTGCCTAAAAAAAATATATATATATATATATATATATATATATATATGCATAAATATAGATGGTCATTGTGTTTCACTGTTGCAGTCATTACACTAGGGTTATCCTGCTGGCAGGGTACCCGCAGTTGGCCTGAATTCCAAAGTCTGGGTCCTGCGTCTGTTGCTGTCGCCTCGTCCCTGATGTCAGTGCGCCAGGGGTATAAAAGATGCAGCCGACTCCATTTTCTTCAGTTTTTCTCGAAGCAAAAGTAGTTCGCAAGTGCCGGTCAGCCGACTCCTGAGATTTTCAAAAACGAATTTCAGATCCAAAGTCTTCATTAAAGCTAAGTACCCCACTGGGGAAACTTTTTTCTTGCTCCAGACCGATGTCAGAAAAAGTTAACAATTGTATTTCTTGTGGGAAGCAAATACCTCATAAGGATTTTCATTCTTACTCTATTCCTTGCCTAGGCCCTGATCACAATGTTGCTAGCTGTCGGTTTTGTGCTAGATTTAACCAACGCACTATTAAGCGTCGGTACGATTTTGCTTTTAATTACTTTAGCCGAACATTCAATTATATAATGCCGTCGGAACAGCCGATGACCGGAGTTTATAAAAAGCACAAGGAAAAAGAAAGACAGGCATCCAAGGTCCAAAACCGACGACGAGGCTTCCGCTAAGCCAGTCACCGGTTTTCCAGTTCTCAGTGAGGTGCTTTTGCAGACCCTGACGCCCGCTATCTGAGAGACACAGGCCGCTGACGACTCCCAGGTGGAGCCAGCTAAGACTATGGATACTCAAGGTGTTTGGTACACAAACTATTCCCTCAGATGGGTCCGGAGCCGCTGAGTAGGCATCGGCTTCTGAGGGTGTTTTCAGACCTACACAGTTATATGTAAAGCCTACCTCAGCTTCCAAAGCAAAGACTAAAGCAGTTATAAAGACAAAGAAACAAGTACACTATTCTCCTGGGCAGACTTCCATGCCTAAAAAACAGATGCTCAAAATGGCCAAAGACCTAATTATTTTGATCAGGGGTTCCCATCCTCCTCCTGACAAGAGGCCTAGGCAAGAAGCAGAATATGAATCTTCAGACCAGGTTTCCATTTCCTCTGACTCTTCTTCTGAACAGGAATACTCTCTTCCTCCCTATGAGGATTCTGATGCTGAAGAATCTATCCCTTCAGCCTCTCCTCCTGAGGATTAATCTTTTGGGGGAAACCCTGCGTACCATGAGGGAGCACTTCCACTGGGAGAGCCAAGACTACTCAGAATCAAAGAAAAGGCTTAGAGATTTTTTTTTACTACCTCAACACAGGCCTCTTGCTATTCCCCGTGTTAGACATTGTAGATGATGTATTTTCAGAGTCCGGCCTTTCTCCTGACTCTTTACCCCCTGCCCCTGTTAAACCAGACAGAATACTACAGGGTTCCAGATTCACATCAATTTATTTTTTAAAAACCCTGCTGCTGACCCAGAAACTACTTCTCAGGGTCCCAAAGTGGTCAAGGCTTCTACTGCAAAAAACCCTATCCCCTCTAATAGGAATTCAAGGGCACTAGACAGATGGGGGGAAAAAGGTTTACACTTCTGCTACTTTGGCTGTGAGAGTTTTAAATTGTTCATTTCATATGCTTAAATGTCAGCAATACTTAATGTCACTGCTAAAACAGAAAATGTTGACAACTTCTGATTGTGCAGAAAATAAGGAAATGCAGGCTTTATTGCATGCAACTAAACAAGTAGGAAAACATACATTGCAATGTGGTTTTGATTCTCTGGAGGCCTCTTGCAGGGCCGCAGTTACGGGTTCTGTCATTAGGAGGCATGCTTGGTTAAAGGAACAGAATCTTGCCTGATCATGTTAAAGCAAAATTATTAGATTCTCCATTACAGCATGATACCTTATTTGGTGTTAAAGCAGAGGAGGTGTTGAAGAAAATGAAGGACAAAGCGAAATCTATGCAAACAGTAAAGGATTTCTTACAGGTACAGCCACCCAGATTTAGCAGGAACTGGCCTTCAAAGAATTGGTCCTTTCCAGTGTTAGGCCACAAAGAGGCAGATACAGACGCCCCAGAGGCAGATCCCAGCCCCAGGGCTCATACAGGCCTAAACAGTGGGGCACTTCTACCTCCAAAAGCGGAAAAGTCAAATCACAGCCATACAGGAAACAGTCCCAATGACTTTCCTCTGCCAACACCAAGCACTTAACTGTTGGCAGCCCCCTTAGGAGGAAAACTAGCACTTTTTTTCTCAAAATTGGCACATGATCACCCAGGACAAATGGGTTTTGAATATAGTGTCCCAGGGCTACAGATTCCACTTTCACACCCTGCCAAGGGCAAAAGGTATGCCAGACCTGCCACACAATCAATGGGCAGAGGTACAAAAACAAGTTTCATCCCTCATGGACATGAGGGCCATTCAGCAAGTACCACAGCAAAAGCAGGGACAAGGATTTTACTCGAGACTTTTCTTGGTACCCAGAAAGGACAAAGCCTGGAGACCAATACTGGACCTGTCTATTCTAAATACATTTCTGGACATCCCAAAATTCAAACTGTTGACTCTGCAGCAGCTTCTGCCCATGCTGGGCAAGAAGGCTTGGCTTGTAACTTTGGACCTAAAAGAGGCATACCTGAATATCCCAATCAGACAATCTTGCAGAAGATACCTCAGATTCATAGCTGGCTCAGTGTACTACCAATTATCTGCAGTGCCTTTTGGCTTCTCTACTGCACCCAGGGTCTTCACAAAATGCCTGGCACCAATAATTGCATTTTGCAGACAGAGGAATTCAAATATATCCTTACTTGGACGACTGCCTTATTCAAGCAGAGAACAAGGACATTCTACTAAAGCATGTGTGGCATTTGAAAAAAGATTATTAATTTGCCTAGGGTACACAGTAAACGAAAATAAATCTAAACTAGTACCTCTCAAGAGATAATATTCCTGGGTGCAAGCTTAAATACAATTGCCCAGATGGCTTATCTCACGCCAGCCAAACAAAGGCAACTGACTTCTTACTTCAAAATGTTGGCAACAAAGACCCAGTTATCTGCAAGAAAAATTCTGCAGGCATTGGGCTTCATGGCATCCTGCATTCTGCTAATTCCACATGCCAGACTGCTTATGAGGAAACTACAGTGGTTTCTAAAAAGTGTTTGGACTCAACATTGTCACAGCCTGGAAACATTAATTACCCTCATTCCTTGCCTGCAACAGGAGTTTCGATGGTGGTCACAGGCCTGTCACCACAACAAGGGACAGCCATTCACCCTGCCCACGGCCAGGCAGTCAATAAAAACAGATGCATCAGATTATGCCTGGGGGGCCCACATGGCAGGAAAATATATTCAGGGCACATGGCCCACAAGCCAAATGCATCTTCATATCCATCAAAAAGAGATGCTAGCTGTTCAGAATGCCCTGACAGCCTTCAAGGATCTACTTCATCCAGGACAACTACTGATAAGGACAGACAATACTACAGTCATGTGGTACATAAACAAGCAAGGAGGCACACATTCCTATCCCCTCTGCAGACAAGCCATGACTTTGTGGGACACAGCATTGACTTATCAAGTACACCTGCAAGCACAATTCCTGCCAGGAAAGAAAAACACACTGGCAGATGAATTAAGCAGAAACCTCATGGATCCCCATGAGTGGAAACTGGATCCACAAGTCTTCAGCATGATAACAAAGAAATGGGGATGCCCAGACATAGATCTATTTGCCTCCCCTCACAACTGCCAACTACAGAGATTCTGCACAAGTACTTATCGCAAGCATGGAAAGTGGATGCTCAATCATTCAGCTGGAAAACCCTTACAGTATATGCCTTTCCTCCTCTGCCTCCTCCCCAAGGTACTCCTAAAGGTCAGACAAGAGAAGCCAAAAATGATTCTGATTGTCCCAGACTGGCCCCGCCAGCACTGGTACCCTATCCTAAAGAGCTTGTCTCAAGGCCCAGCCTGGACATTATCTCTAATCCCTCACTTACGGACACAGCGAAACAATTAGATCCTGCACAGCCAACTCAGGACCCTAAATCTGGCAGCATGGCGGATAATGTAGTCATTCAGAACACACTTATCTCTAAAGCAGTGATGGATGTTATTTTGGAGGCCAGGAGGCCCAGTACCAGAAAATCTTATGCAGAAAAATGGAAAAGATTCTTTGCTTGGAACCAGGCACAAGGAATTGACACATTTGTACCAAATATTCCTTAGATTTTACAATACCTAACTGAGATGCTGTACAAAGGCCTATCCTTTTCATCAATTAAAATCCATGCCTCTGCCATTTCAGCTCATTACATTACGGAACCACCTATTTTTTTCTCATCCATTGCTAGGGCAGTACCTCAGAGGGGCCAAAAACATAAGATCTCCAAGGAGAGCACCAATACCTGCATGGGACCTCAATTATGTCTTGGAAAAACTCACACTGCCGCCTTTTGAGCCAGCCAATACAGCTGAAATAAAATTCTTATCTTGGAAAACAGCTCTGCTCCTAGTGATAACCTCTGCAAGACGAGTCTCAGAGTTACAGGCACTCATGGCTGTGGAACCTTTTATCATTTTCCATCCAGACAGGGTTTCTCTGAGGACGAACCCGACTTTTATGCCTAAGGTGGTGTCCAGTGTAGCCCTTAACCAAACCATTCATTTGCCTACTTTTTATCCAAACCCACAGAATAAGGGTGAGACTCTCCTGCATTCTTTGGACATACACAGACAGCTATGCTTCTACTTGGACAGAAATAAAGCTTTCAGAAAGACTGAGCAACTCTTAGTGGCATATGCTGCAGGATCACAAGGAAAGGCTATCTCAAAGCAGACTATTTCAAAATGGATAGGCCACTGCATTCATTTCTGCTATTCACAACATGGCAAATCAGTGCCTAAGGGCATTAGGCCACATTCAACCAGAGCAGCAGCCACTTCAGCACCCTTCCTCAGAGGAGTACCAACCAAATACATTTTAGAGGCTGCAACTTGGAGTTCAGTGCATACTTTTACCAAGCACTACCACTTGCCTCTACTCTAAATCCAGAGCAGGCTTTGCCACTGCAGTTCTGCAGGGCCTTATAGCCTCTCCTAATCCTATTTAGACCCAGCCACCCAACCTCAGCTTTGGGATTCAACCCAGGAGTAATGACTGCAACAGTGAAACACGATGAACATAGTACAGTTGTGTACCTACCATAAATGTAGATGTTCGAGTGTATTCACTGCAGTCCAGGTTACCCACCCACCATCCCCCTTTTCTTTGCTGGGACTTATCTGTACTTCTCAATCCTATACAACCTATGTGGTGTATTTGCTTGTAGATGAAGGAAATGTTTATTTTAGTGCATGCATACTTATTGGCATAATGTTTAGCATACTAATTTGGGGGCACCTGACATCTGGGGCAAGAAAAACTGAAGAAATGGAATATTTTATACCCCTGGTGCACTGACATCAGGGAAGAGGCGACAGCAACTGACGCCGGACCTAGACTTTGGAATTCAGGCCGACTGCGGGTAGCCTGCCAGCAGGATAACCCTAGTGTAATGACTGCAACAGTGAATACACTCGAACATCTACATTTATGGTAGGTACACAGCTGTACTTTATTTAGTGTGGGTAAACTTACAGGCTTTAAACGCTGAGTGTGGAGACACAATTCCGCAGTCTGAGTCTCATGACAAATGTGTGTACTGTATAGGAGCATCACACTTGCAGTCTGTGTGCCATTTGTGAGGGGTTCAACCCCAGAGCAATCGCCAGTAGGCGTAACAAGTTGATATTGAAAGGGCTTTTGCCTCCGTCCACTCATTCGTCTCCAGTGACACAACCCCCCAAACAGGCTTTATCAGGTGCTTTTTCAGAGTCTAAGACGTGCCCCTCATAAACACCCCAAGGCTTCATCAGAATCTCCTGCTAAAGTTTTAAAAATCTGTGTTCTAACTTTTATGGCTTCGAGACCAGGTTCTGCACCAGTGGATCCAAAAGCCCACTCTTATCCATCTGCATCTACTTTGAAGTCTTTATCTCATGTGTCGGATCTTCAGTCCTTCTCAGATCCAACTTCAAGATCCATGATTAGTGTGGCCCCTTCGGATCCTACTAGTCTTTCGGATCCGAGGAGATTGGATTAGAAGACTCTATACTACCCTCTTACTTAATGTCAGAGCCTAGGACTTTAACTCCTAACTCTCGGAACCGGTCACCGAAGTCATCCATCCAATTACTGTCCCACAGAACTGGCAAAAATTGTACAGACTCCAAGGCATTCCCGCCATCCGTCAGCAGCTTAGTCTAGATCTTCCAGAAACCTTTCTGAATGTGATGTGGACAGGATGATAAGGATGATCATCAGGGCTCAGGTCCAGATGGGGGTCTTGTCAGCTCTGTTCCCTCTGGATCTTTGAGCATCCCAGCCAATGTAGAGTCTCCTTCTCTGATTCACCTCTTTAGCCAAAGAAGAGAATCTATCGGATTCAAGGACCTTTGCTTCCTCCACTCTGACAGTTGCCTTGACCACCTTTGCTCCAAGGTTTTCAGATCAGTGTGGGTCTTGGATCTGGGATGTCGAGGTCCGATCTAAATGTAGGGATTCTGCTGTGATTTCATCAGACCAGTCTCTTCCTTTCGGTGCTTCGGCTCTTGACAGCACAGGTCCGATTCTATCTGAGCTGTGAATCCGAGGCCCTTGCCATTCCTTCTTCAGGGGCTTCAGCCCTAAGGAAGTTGGGCAGGGGTTCTCCTGGTCCCTTGGCTATCCAGATCATAGAAAAGGCCTTCTCTGCAGACAGAGACCCAAATTCTTTGGCTATTGTTCTGCCTCATCGCTCCTTATCTTATCTGGGAACTGGACCTTCCATTTCTGTCCAGTCAGCCCATCTCAGTGTATCCTGGATCTTTTACCTGAGGTAGCCCCCACTTCTTCCGATACCTCCCCTGAACATCTCACGGATAGGGTGCCTCGGAAGAGGACATGCAGAAGGAGGCACTTAGACTCCCCCTTGGAGTCCTTCACCGAGGATACAGACTTTGATGAGGAAAGAGGGATCCCCAAAATCACCACCAGATGATGTTTCTTTTGCAGATATTTTGGAAATTATGAAGCAAAGAGGTGGTTGGTTAGTCCAAGATCCTACTTCCGAGGAGTCTGTTTTTCTGGAAGCCTTCGAGACAGGCCTGTCTACATCTTGGATTATCCCCACCCAGCAGACCTCCTCATAAACCTGGTGGCCCACCAGGCCTCGAAGGAGCCAGACATTATAGAACCCATGCCTAAGTGACCCAACAAAATGTTTTCATCTCCTAAAGACTGTTCATTTTGATCCAAAGGTATTCCAATTGATGCTATGGTTGTGGCAGCTGCCACTATGAAAGAGCTAGCTGAACAGAGCTGTACTGTCCACCTGCCTAACAGGGAGTCTGGAGTGATGGACGCAGACATGGCTGGATGAAGCTTTGTGGAACCCTTGAAGACATCTTTTGTTAATACTCCCATTGATGGTTCCTCTTTGTTTGGACCATCAGTTAGATACCTTGACCTGCAGTGAGAAAGAAGGCAAGACCTTGTCTGCTTTATGGATCAAGTTTTCCACCCCTCAGTGGCCCTACTCCAGGTGTCGGAGAGGGGCTAAGAAAATTTGGTTCTTTAAGTCTCAAGGGTATTTTCCTGACCAGTGTGCAGAGCTCCCCTTCAGAGGCAGAGGAGGAGGTTTCAGTGGGAGATGCTGCCCCAGGGGCAGAGGGTGGCTGCAAAATCAGGGCGCCAAGAAATCTTTTTCTGAAAAGCCCCATCAGCGCTCCTGAAGCATTGCCAGACTGCTCTGTCCTAGAGGCAGTTGGGGGGGGGGGGTTTATTATGCATTCAAATGTCTGAGCCTAGTTAACAAATAATGTTTGGGTGCAAAGCATAATATCCAGAGGCCATTACATTCCCTTTTCCCTTACTCCATCAAGAACATGAAAGGCACTCTGAGATGTTCCACCCAGTCAGAGGGAGTCTGCAGTATTATAAATTCAAAAGTTACTGTGAAAAAGAGTAATCCAAGAGGACCCTACCAAACAGAGAGGATCCAGAACTTACTCCCATTTCTTTTTAGTGCCAACTAAGACCAGGGATCTAAGGGCAGTCTTGGACCTAAGCAGACTGAACTTGTACGTAAAGAAAGTGAAGTTTCAGATGGTTACAGTATAGTATCCTTCCATTGTTAAGGAAAGATTGGATGTGCTCTGTGGACTTGAAGGATGTGTACTATCACCTCAAAATAGACAGGCACTCCAGGTCACTTGCATTTCAGGCTGGGAGCCAGTCACTACCAGTTCAGAGCCCTGCTGTTTGGACTTAACCACAGCACCCACTGTGTTTACCAAATGCATAGCAGTGATCACAGCTCATCCCACACAGCAAGGTTTTCAGGTGTTCCCATATTTAGAAGACCACTCCTGATTTCCCCAACCAGGCATCGACTATCTCATGCCAGAGATTACCTTTACCACATATTGGATCTTCTTCGCATCACAGTAAATCAGGACAAATCCCAACCAGTGCCAGTTCAATCTTTGGAGTTTATCTGGGCTCAGCTTAACACAGTTAACAAAATAGGATATTTGTCCTTATATCAGATAGCACCTTCTGGAACCAGGTCCAGACTTTTAGTTCATCCTTCTCCTCCCATCAGGCTTGTTCTTCAAATGCTCGGATCTATGGCGGCTGCTATAACACTAATACTTCTGGCAAGGTTCTGTAAGCATGTTCTCCAGTGAAACTTGGCTGTGCAGTGGTCTATACTTCACCAGTCTCTCTCTGCTCCTGTCAAGTTGACAAAAATTTTCAAAACCCACCTGGAATGGTGGATTCATTCCGATCTGTCAATTGTCAGACTGTTCATCCTTCCCTTGCCCACAGCCAGGGGCAGTAAGGATTAGAGTGCTCTTGAACCATTGGGCTTTCTGAAAGAATTTTGGGATCAATGGAAGGGGGAGGATAAGCTTAAAAGAGACCAGAGGACCACAGATGCTTCCCAGCTAGGATGGGAGAGGCATTTCAGTTGGGCGATAGTCCAAAGCACATGGACTCCCATACAGACCAGCTTGCATATCAGTGTCCTAGAGCTGAATGCAGTCCTCCTCTTGTTGCAAACCTTTCAGGATGTTCTCCATCTAGGAACTATTGTAGTTTAACTAGACAGTATGCAAGTAGTCTGGTGCATAAACAACCAAGGAGGAACCTGTTCTTACCCCCCTTTGCAGAGAGGCCATGAGAGTTTGGGAATGGGCGATCTCTTCATGCCACTTTCTCATTGCAGTTTGCATACCAGGGAAATCCAACGTGCTGGTGGATAAACTCAGCAGGTCCATCCTGACTCTCCACAAGTGGTCTCTCAACCAAACAGTAGCCAGTCAGATTTTTGGCTGTTGGGGCCACCCTTGTTGCGATCTGTTTGCTTACCCTCACAACAACAAGTGCAGCAAGTACTTCAAACTGATCCCCTCCACCTGGGGGAGTCCAAAGGGGATGCTGTAGTCTATGATTGGCCCTCCGGTCTACTTTATGCTTGTCCTCCCGTTCTGTTGATCCTAAAAATATTTCAGAAAGCCCAATGGTTGAAAAGCACTGTAATCCTCATTTCCCCTTATTGGCCTCATCAGATTTGGTTCCCCTTCCTCTGGTCTCATCTGAAGTATCCACCATGGATACTGGAGCCCCCAGTCAGGACCTCCTAACCCATCCATTGCTAGGACACCAAGATCTGAACACTCCAGCTAAACCACATGGTTTCCCCAATTCCAATGATTGTTAGAGTCCAGGCTTTCATCTCCAGTCAAGAGTATTGTTTTAGCTTTTCAAAAGGCATCTACCAAAATAGTACATAGAAGCAAGTGGAACAAATTTTCTGTTTGAGCCGCCAGAATGAACATAGACCCTTATTTAGCCCCCATCCCTACCATCCTTTCTTTTCTTGCATCCCTGTTTAAGGAGGGATCCAGCTTCAGTACAATTAAGCTTCAACTGGCAGCCATATCCAACTTCCACTCTGCGTTATCTTCAGGGTCTATAGCTTCTTTTAGATTGTGTAGCACTTTTATAAGGGGGTTTCCTTCTTAGGCCCCACCCCATCAAAGACCCCAGTCCTCCCTGAGATTTTCCTTTCATCCTCCAAGGCCTGATTCCAAAGCCTTTCAAGGCAGCCACTGACTGTAACATAAAATGTTTGTCTTGGAAGACTATTTTTTTAGTGGCCATCCCCTCGGCAAGAAGAATTACTAAATTACAGGCACTCTCTTCTGAACCACATTGCATTATTTTCCACAAAGATAGTTTCCCTCTGTACTCCCATCGTTTTTGCCTAAAGTATCTACTGTATCAAATAGTTAATCAAACTATAGTTACCAGTTTTCTTCCCCAATTACTCCAATAAGGGAAGTATATATTGCATTTGCTGGACTTTCACAGCCAACTATGTTTCTATCTTCACAGGACCAATCAGTTCAGGATATCAGATCAATTATTTGAGTCTTTTTCAACAAAGCGCTAGGGACATGCAGTAACAAAGATAACTCTTGCAGAGTGGATTACTAATTGCATTTCTTCAGTATATGTTAAGAACTGTTTGGAATTGTCTACTTCCACTAAAGCCCATTCAGCTATATCTGTAGCCACGTCTACTGCCTTTTCATCCAGAATTTCTGTTGATATCTGTGCAGCAGCCACTTGGTCTAAATCCCATACATTTGTGACTCATAAATTGAACACAGTCTCCAGAGTCTGAGCTTCTTTTGGCTCGACAGTGCTCCAGCATATCTTTCCTTGAAGGCCACCCAAGAGAGAATGTAGCTGAGGACTCTGACCCATATGTGAATGAGAATAAGGATGTCATCGGATTTTTAAGTTATGCGTTGTCACCTCACAGTAAGACGCTGTCCGGTTCGATTCTCAACTAGAGACATGCGTGAATGGGTGTACCTTCGTTGAAGGTTGTGCGTCAGGGCTGGCAAATCGGTACGTAAAAATCAACTGCCAATCAGCGGACTGGAGTTCCGCTGTGGCGACCCCTAACTGGGAAAAGCTGAAAGACATAACTTACCTTAACTTGGCATCTGTGTTGTCCATTGTCTTTCTGATTCACCTTCCCTCCCATCTGTCCCCTGACCTGAAAAATTGTTTTCTGGAGGATCTATGAAGCATTTATAGGAAACTTTGCTCCTGGTTGAGCCTCTGGGTTTTTTCTCCTTTTCCTTCTTCCCCTTATTTCTAATCGGCAGCAAACTCAATCTGAAGAAGCTGTGCTTAGGGTAGAGGATTATGGGTAGTGAGAGGAGCTTGAGCCTGGAAGCTGAAGTGTGTAGAAGGTGATAGTCGGATCCACAACCCATACGTAAATCGGAATGATTGACAACACAGATGCCAAGTTATGGTAAGTACATCACTTAAAATTATTCATGATGCATGTGGAATAATTATGTAGTGTAATAAAATGCAGTAAACTCCACAGAAGAGTTGTACAGTGGACATTGAGTTCAGTGCTTACAGTTATTTGTGCCAGTGTCTCGATAAATCAACATTTCCAGACCTTGCTAAAAACATTTACATTGGTGGATGCATCTGCCATATTTTGTTCAAGCTAATCCTTTCTAAATTCCAACTCTAGTCACAGCAAGGCTCCTTCTGACCCAAGGTGGCTGGGTAGATCATTATGAGTGACAAAACTGCCCATGTTGTTTTCATCGCTTTCAGAAGACTGTCTTCATATTAGTATATTAGAGATGAGAGCAGTCCTAGCATTTCAGGATACACTGCCCCTGTAGTGTGTTAATGATCCATTCCAGCAATGTGGCAGTTGTGTGGTACAAGCAAGCAAAGGGGAGCCACTGGCACCTCTTCCCTGTGTTAACTGCCCGTGAGAAGTTGGGAATGGGCAGTAGCGTCCAGACATTTTTGTGAACGTCATTTTTCAGAGAAAGACACTTTGCTTGTGGATAGGATCATGTGTGCTGAAGTCTTTGATGTCTGTCAGTGATGTGGAAATTATCATTGGAGCAAGCTGCTCTGCAGTGTCTTTTTTTTATATTCCGCAAACAGTAAAATGTGCAGCAGCTTTTGCTGCCATATTCCATGACTGGAGAGATGCACCAAGGATTCTGTCATCCAGATTTCCTTTTGCATTTCCACTGTTTTCTGTTTTGAGTATCATACAGAAAATTGAACATAATTCCAAAGTTTTCTCTTGGCTCCCTTTTGACTTTGACAGGTATTGTTTCCCCTGCTCATTTCTTGTCTGCAGGAAGAAGTCTCTCTTCCTTTGACTAGTCAGGGCCCTCCTTATCTCATTCTTTGGACAGACTCTCCAGGCAATCGGTTTCTATGCCTAACTCCATACTTTTTTTCCCCACTGAGTGCCTGCTCTGTCTAGGCCCCAAACTTGACTATAAATCCTGTTCTGTCAGTCATTTGTTCTTAAAACCCTACGGTCTAGGCTATCGTCACTTAATACCTTCCTCGAGACTCTGCTTCTGAAACACTTGGCCCAGTCTACCATGTCAGAAGGCCCTGATATCTGCTCCCACCTATGAAAAAACTTAGAGACCTAGAGAGAATTGGGCATACCTGCTGAGGTGGTCAAACCCATGGTATACCAATAGTCTTCTCATGAGCCCTCTATTGTGATCCTGCTGGAGGCCAGTATAGCTCGTGAGGCCTTGCAGACTGAGTCCTCTGATGAATCTCTCTTCATTTCAGAGGGCCCTGAGCCCATCAGATCCTTGGTGGGAAAAGATTCTCAGTTTCTTAAAAGAAGTGTGCCAGGGCTCAGAACCCCTTAAGCTGCTTCAAGCAGATGTCACCCCCAATGTACCTTAGAAATTATCCAGCAAAATCTACCTTCTTTGCCAAGAGACATTTGAGAACATTACACTGGCAAAGGAAATTTCCTAAGAAAATATTCCCAGAAAAAAACTCTGAGGGATCTTCCTCCTGAGAGGTCTCAGTTTGCTGGTAAATCATTTTGATTGTTCTACCTGTCCCCATGCTATCCAAACCCTACCCTTCCACTCTCCCTCTCAAAATGACTGTCTTTCTGGGAAGCAATAACCTTGGACATGTGGATCTTAAGCTTTATCAAAGAGGGTTACATTGTGTCTTGGGGAAAGCAGCCCAACTCCTGGGGGAATACTCCCACCACTTTACAACCAGGAACACCTGCTTGACCCTATTGTGCAAAACTTACTGGCCCAGGGAACAGTAGAAGAGGTCACCACATCCTGTTTAGGAAAACAATTTTACTGTAGGATTTTTCTTGTCCCAAGGAAAGACAGTTAGTGGAGATGTGTCCTGGACCTGTCTTGGCTAAACACCTTTCTGAGAGTTCCTTCTTTCAAAATGCTGTCTTTACAAACTCTTCTACCCTTCCTACTTCCTCAAGCTTTTCTGGTATCCTTAGACCTAAAGGATGCTTATCTTCATATTCCCATCAGTCCTCCCTGCATAAAATTTCTCAGGTTCTTTAATGGGTCATCACGTTTTCAGTTTACTGCTCTGCCCTTTGGTCTTTCTTACGGCTCCAAGGGTTTTCACAAAGTTTCTGGCCCCAGTAGTGTCTCTCTGCCACACTCAGGGCATGCAAATCTTCCCTTACCTGGATGACCTCCTACCTCAGGTTTTAGCCAGGGGCACTCTTCATTACACTCTGCAACTTTTGACTGTTGGAGTTTACATTCAATTACAAAAATTCCCAATCTCATTCCCACCCAACAGTTGACCTTTCTAGGATGCAACCTGGGTACACTTGCCATGCATACGTCTGTTCCTCGGGAGAAGGTCACCTCTGTAGCCACTGAGTTTTTAATGCTTTCTAATGGGGATCATTGCTCAGCTAGACAAGCTCTCAGGGCTCTGGGATTCCTGTCTGCCACCATCTGAATGGTGCCCTTTGGCAGACTACACATGAAAATACAGTGAAATCTGAAGTCATTGTGGTCCTAGAGCACACACACCCTTTAGATTCCCTCTTCTTCCTTGTATCAAGAAGGAACTCCTTTGGTGGAGCAACCAAGTCTTCCATTAACTCCAGCCCCACACAACCAAGGCTGTTTACAGATGTTTCAGACAGGACATGAAGAGCTAGGATGGAAGAGTGCAAGGGGAGTAATCTGCACATCTAAAAGAACACATCAACTTAAAGGAAATGAGGACACTTCTACAAGCAAGCCCTACATTCTTGCATCTTTGGAAATCAAGCACTCTGCTGGTACACATGGACAGCACCTTGGTGATGTGGTACATAAGCAAGGAGGCACAAGATCCTACCCCCTGTTCTTGAACACAGAGGTGGTTCAAATCCATAACTCTCAGATGGACTCTGACTCCCAAGATAGACCTTTTTGCCTCCTCCCAGCATCAACTGCTCCCACTTTTCTCCACTACAATGAATCAGTCACTGAATAAAAGGGCAGTTTCTTCATCCCCATCTGACTTCACTCTGTCTAATCCTCTGGATGATATGATTCTAATTCTATACAAGACTCACCTCTTCTGAAGGGGTTGAGTCCTACAAGAAGCCAGGAAACCTAATACCAGGAAATCTTACACAACCAAATGGAAGAGATTTTCCATCTGGTTGTGTAAGGGCAAACTCCAACTTCTATTGGACACTCCCACAGTACTCTAATGCTTGCTTGACTTATTACATTTGGGGTTGACCTACTCTTTTAGTAAGGCTTACTTATCTGCCATTAATGCCTGCCTACCATTGGAGCCCCCTCTAATGTCCAGGACAGAGGTTAATCTTTTTCTGAGGGGAATTGTGCAACTTAACCCCCCCCCCCCCCCCGGGAAGCCTGTCACCCCACCATGAGACCTTAATTTTGTTTTGGAAAAGTTCACGTTTGAACCAGCTGCTTTGGCTACTCTAAAATTCTGCAGTTGGAAAACAGGGCTCCTCCTGACCTTGACTTTAGCCTACAGAGTCTTGTAACTCCATGCTGTTATGGCTGTTCCACCCTTCCATATCCTCCAGAAAAACAAGATAAGCCTCAGGGCCTGCCCATCTTTCATGCCAAAAGTGGTTAGTGGCTCAACCAAGTAATCAATTTACTTAACTTTTTCCCCAGCCCCCAAAATAGAGGGAAAGAATTTTGCATTCCTTGTATATTCACAGACAGTTAAGGTTTTACCTGGGCAAAACTAAGGATATCATAAAAACAGCTCAGCTGTTTATCTTATCTTATTTATGGATTCCAGGTAAGAACAACCAGATCTGATGTTATCCTAGTCACCATTCATCACATATGGGTCTAGGATCCGACATCACATCCGAGCTGGCACACTTAGACAGCAGCTTATCTCAAGTCCATCCCCTCTCATAATGTTTGCTGCATTTGAAGACAGACGCAGATTGCTCAGCTCCTCCAGTGTAGATAAAGTAGGTTAGTTTTTGGGGGGGATTTCTTACTCTCTTAACTCATTCTGACAGTCTTTCAGTTTGCTTAGTGTACCTAGGTTTCTGGGTTTATCCATTGCTGTTCTACACCTCCCATTTTTTAAACCGTTTGGCACTCTTATTCTGAGGTACTTTCAGTGTAGGGATTTCCTTCCTTCATTTTAAATTTTCTGGGTTTCTGTAGTTAGGTTTTTTGTGTGTGGGATGGAATCTTGGTGCACTTTTGCTGTTTTTTTTGGCTTTGTCTTGGGTTTGTTTGACTGCTTGCAATGTCAGAAAAGCCTTTAGGGTTCAAGAGGTGGTCCTCGTGTGGCCGGAAGATGCTGGTCTCCGACTCACCCTTACCTGCCTCAGTAAGAAGCTGAGATCCCTCATAAAATCCTCCAAAGCTACTTACGAAAATAAAATTGCCAAAGATTCCAAGGACAAAGACAAGGCATTCTATAGTTATGTCAAGAATCTAAATGGCAATGCTCAAATCTGCTTTGAGCTACAACAGAATGGTATTAAATATACTGATCCTAAAGATATTGCCAATATCCTGGCAGATAGATTCAGTGCCAACTTCACCCCCCCTCTCACCCCCTAAAAGGCCCATCTCAATACCAAAAGATTGCCAAATTCCGGTACTCACGGCCACACAGGTAAAAAACGCACTCTCCAAAGCTAAGAATACAGCATCCATGGGACCAGACGACATCCTGGGCTGTGTATTGCATGAACTACAAAATGAACTGGCACCTCACCTAAGTGTCATGTTTAATCATAGCCTCACCTCAGGCTTCATGCCCAATGAATGGTGCACAGCTACAGTTATCCCACTCCACAAGGGGGTATCCACCTTGGATCCCGGAAACTATCGTCCCATCAGTCTGATGAGCCTGATCAGCAAAGCCATGGAACGCATTATCATGGAGCTTATAAACAGACATTGGCAAGCTTCAAACACTGGACCCCACCCAGTTTGGTTTCGTAAAGGGCCGATCTTGTCTCCTCACCCTGATTGACTTCTTCCAGAGCTGTGGACAAGGGTAAGGCACTCCACACAGCCCATCTGGACCTCGCCAAGGTCTTCGACACCATCCCCCCACTCTGGAATCATAGATAAACTTACTAAGTTGGGCATTAATCCCTACATCATTCGATGGGTTGCCAACTGACTTACTGACAGAACCCACACTGTAAAAGTAGCCGACTCAAAATCCAGCTCCAGACAAGTGACAAGTGGACTGCCTCAAGGTTCAGTCCTGGGACCGCTCGTGTTTAGCATCAACTTCTCTGACGTACAGGCCAGCATTAAGGGACTCTGGCTAGCAAAGTTTGCAGATGATTGCAAACTAGGAGCCATTATTGAATCCCCAAATGATGTGAATATTCTACAAAAGAGCCTTTCAGAAACAGATGCTTGGTGCCAGAGCCATGGGCTCAAGCTCAATGCCAAGAAATGTGTAGATGTTCATCGTGCATACAGCTGCAGTAATCACAGATGGGTTTTCAGCCGTCAGGCGGTCCCTCGGTCGGCCGAATTCCAAAGTCTTGGTCCGGCATCGGTTGTTGTCGCTTACTCTTCTGATGTCAGGAAGGCCAGCGTATATAAGACACAGCCGACGCCATGTTCTTCAGTCTTTTTTGCCGCGCGGTGCCCGAAGCAGAAGCAGTTCGCAAGTGCCGGTCGGCCAGCTCCTGAATTACGAAAATATTTGGAACCGAAGTCTTCATTAAAGCTAAGTACCCCGTTGGGGAAACTTTTCTTGCCTCAGACCGATGTCAGAAAAAGTTAATAATTGTATTTCTTGTGGGAAGCAAATACCGCATAAGGATTTCCATTCCCTTTGCATACCTTGTTTGGGCCCAGACCACAACGTCTCGGGCTGTCGCTTTTGCGCTACCTTCAATAAACGCACTATCAAGCGTCGGGCGGAGTTCGCCCAACACTATTTTGGCAAAGCTTTTGACTATAAAATGTCGTTGGACACTCCGACTACCGTTTTATCCAAAAAATGCAAGGAAAAGGACCGACACGCGAGGCCCGCGGTCTCAGCCGACACCACGCCGAAACAGGCTACACGTGGTCCGGTTCTCAGCGAGACGCCTTTGCAGTCCCTGACTACCGACGACACTCCTTTGGCGGTGTCTTCTGTACCCGAGACCGCTGGGACCTCGGCCCTTTCCCAGACTACAACCGAAGCCCCGGCTTATGTCGAGCCTACTAATGTGGACAGGTCCACCTCCACCCCCACCCATGGTGTATTTAGGCCTTCATCTTCTTTTTCTATTAAGGCCTTTACTAAATCCAAAGCAGCCAGGCATCACACTAGGCCTGCTGCTCAAGGCCCATCTCCTGGACCCATGCCTAAGAAACAGATGCTTAAAATGGCTGAGGATCTAATAACTCTTATCAGAGGTTCACAGCCCCCTCCTGACAAGAGACCCAGACTGGAGGAAGAATCCCCCTCTTCTGATCAGGGATCCATTTTATCAGAACATTCTGATGCAGAGGAACACTCTTACTCCCCTTTTGAGGATTCGGATGCAGAACAGTCCATTCCTTCTGTATCCCCCCCTGAGGATTTTTCTTTTGGGGAAACCTTGCACACCTTGAGGGAACACTTCCATTGGGAAGGCCAAGACTTTTCAGATTCCAAGAAAAGACTTAGGGAATTTCTTTGGTTACCTCAGCACAGACCTCTGGCTATACCCCTTGTTTTGGAGGTACTGGATGATGTCTATTCAGAGGCTTGTCTTAACCCTGATTCTCTGCCTCCTGCACCAGTAAAGCCGGATAGATATTACAGAGTACCCAGTTCTCACCAATTTCTCTACAAAGGCCATAATGCTGACCCTGAAACCATTTCTCAAGGCCCTAAGGGATTAAAGGCCTCCACTGCCAAGAATCCACTTCCTGCAGAAAGGGAATCTAGATCTCTAGAAAGGTGGGGTAAGAAGGTATATACCTTGGCCACCCTAGCCATGAGGGCCTTAAACTGTCAGTTTCATATGATTAAATATCAACAGTTCCTGTTATCACAATTAAAAAACAAAATGTCTCAACCTGAACGACCAGATTTAAAAGAGTTACAGGATATGATGCATAGTGCGGAGCAAGTGGGTAAACACACCTTACAATGTGGTTATGATGCCCTAGAGGCCTCCAGTAGAGCGGCTGCTACAGGATCAGTCATTCGCAGACATGCCTGGCTTAGGGAACAAAATTTGCCTGATCATGTGAAAGCTAAACTTCTTGATGCTCCTTTACAAAAGGATGTACTTTTTGGTACTAATGCTGAGGATATACTACGAAAAATGGAAGAAAAAGCCAAATCTATGCAAACTGTCAAAGCTTTCTTACAGGTCCAGCCACCACGTTTTAGCAGGAATTGGCCTTCAAAAAAACTGGTCCTTTCCAGCCACTGACAAGCCCCAAAGAGGTAGATACAGACGCACAAGGGGCAGAGGGCAATCACAAGGATCATATAGAGGCAGACAATGGCAATCTCCAGCACCAAGAGGTGGTGAAGACAGTGCACAACAATACAGGAAGCAAACTCAATGACTCCCTTATTTCCATGCCAAGCAAGTCTCAGCTGGCAGCACCTTTGGGAGGGGAAACTAGCATTATTTGCAAACAATTGGCATATTGTCACAACAGATAAATGGATACTGGACATTATAAACAGAGGCTACAAATTTCAATTTCACACTCTTCCAAAAATGAGAGGCATGCCAAACCTGCCACAAAATCAAAGGGCAGAGGCACAACTGCAAATTTCAAAGCTCCTAAACATGCGAGCTATACAAAAGGTACCTACGCACCAACAAGGTCAAGGTTTTTATTCAAGACTCTTTCTGGTACCAAGAAAAGGAACCGACTGGAGACCCATTCTGGACTTATCCATCCTAAACACATTTCTACTCGTACCAAAATTCAAGATGCTCACATTACAGCAACTTCTTCCCATGCTGGGCAAGGAGTTTTGGCTGGTAACATTGAACCTCAAGGAGGCATACCTGCATGTCCCAATCAGACAAAGCTGCAGAAGATACCTCAGATTTCTTGCAGGTTCAATCCACTATCAATTCTCTGCATTGCCCTTTGGCTTATCTACTGCTCCCAGAGTATTCACAAAGTGCCTGGCATCAGTGATTGCCTATTGCAGACTTCAAGGGATACAAATTTACCCTTATCTGGACGACTGCCTGATCCAAGCGGACAGCAAACACATACTACTGGAACATCTGGCATATGTGACACGGTTACTGCTTTCTCTGGGATACACCATCAACAAGGAGAAATCAAGGCTAACACCATCTCAGAAAATAACCTTCCTGGGTGCCAGCTTGGACACAAACACCCAGATGGCATATCTTACGCCAGAAAAACAAGGGCAACTATCTCAGTGCTTCAAAACACTAGCAAAAAGTACCAGGCTTACTGCAAGGAAGATCCTGCAGGCTCTGGGATTCATGGCATCTTGCATTCTTCTAATCCCATGTGCAAAGCTGCATATGAGGAAACTTCAATGGTACCTAAAAAATCTATGGTCTCAACACAGTCACAGTTTGGAAGCAATTATACCAATAATTCCATGTTTGCAAAAGGAATTCCTATGGTGGGCCCAAGCATGTCAAGTAAACACAGGCCTTCCATTCTGCAAGCCTCAAGCAAAACAAGTCATAACCACAGACGCCTCAGATTACGCCTGGGGGGCGCACATGAAGGACAGGTGCATTCAGGGCAGATGGTCCCAAAAGGAAAAGCACCTTCACATCAATCAAAAAGAAATGCTAGCAGTAATAAATGCAATTACAGCTTTCAAGGACTTCCTGCATCCAGGACAATTACTGATAAGAACAGACAACACCACAGTAATGTACATAAACAAACAAGGAGGAACACATTCATACCCCTTGTGTAGACTAGCCATGACTCTTTGGAACTTGGCTCTAGAAAGACAAATCGAACTTCAAGCACAGTACTTGCCAGGACTGGAAAACACACTGGCAGACACTCTGAGCAGGAATATGACAGATCCACACGAATGGAAGTTACATCCTCAGGTGTTTACGGAGATAACCCAAGCGTGGGGAAGGCCAGACATAGATCTTTTTGCCTCCCACAGGAACCATCAATTGAAAAAGTTTTGTTCAAGGACCTTCCATCCAAAGGCCTGGAAAGTGGACGCCCTTTCATTCAGTTGGACAGCATGGACAGTTTATGCATTCCCACCTCTGCCTCTTCTGCCCAAGGTGCTTTTGAAAGCAAGAACAGACAAACTGAGGATGATACTGATTGCGCCAGATTGGCCAAGGCAACACTGGTATCCACTCCTGAGGAGCCTAACACATACTCCTCCCTGGTCCCTGCCTCTAATACCTCTTCTGCTGACTCAGAACAGCTACAAAACCCTTCACAGTCAGCTGAAAACACTCAGCCTCGCTGCATGGAAAATTCCTTAACACCACAACAGACCCTTCTCTCCAAGGAGGTGCAGGATGTCATTTTGGAGGCCAGAAGACCATCTACTAGAAAAGCTTACTCCGCAAAATGGAAGCGGTTTTGCTGTTGGAATGAGAAAAGAGGCCAGGACCCTAGAAAACTGAACTTGCCTCAGGTTTTACAGTACCTAGCTGAACTACTGAACAGTGGACTTTCATTTTCTTCCATTAAAATACATGCCTCAGCCATTTCTGCAGAATTCAACACAGATCCTCCTTTATTCTCTCACCCACTCTTACGGCAGTTCCTCAGAGGGGCTAAGAATATAAGACCTCCAAGGAAGCAACCAATACCAGCCTGGGATCTTAATTACATACTAGAAAAATTAACATTGCCCCCCTTTGAACCTGCTGCCTCAACAGATCTACAATATTTGTCCTGGAAAACAGCTTTCCTTCTGGCCATCACTTCAGCTCGTAAGGTTTCTGAATTACAGGCCCTCATGGCGGTGCAGCTCTTCCTCATCTTCCATCAGGATAGGGTTTCCCTTCGTACTAACCCATCTTTTATGCCAAAAGTCGTATCCAGGGTAGCCCTAAACCAAGCCATACACCTACCTACCTTTTATCCTAACCCTCAAAACAAAGGGGAAAGGCTACTTCACTCTTTAGACATCCATAGGCAGCTACGTTACTATTTGGACAGAACAAAGTCCTTCAGGAAATCAGAACAACTTTTTGTGTCCTGTGCCGTAGGGGCTCAAGGGAAACCAGTTACCAAACAGACCATTTCCAAGTGGATTGTCCACTGCATACGATTTTGTTACTCCTATCATGAGAAATCTGTCCCTACTGGTATCAGATCTCACTCCACCAGGGCCACAGCCACCTCTACAGCTTTCCTCAGAGGTGTGCCTACTAAGGATATTTTGGAGGCAGCCACTTGGAGTTCTGTACATACCTTTACAAAACACTACCACCTGCCCTTATATTCCAGAACAAGAGCAGGCTTTGCCACTGCTGTTTTGCAGGGCATTCTGGCTCAACCCAGTTCCTCATAGTACCTACCACCCTATGCATAGCTCTGGGACTCTACCCATCTGTGATTACTGCAGCTGTATGCACGATGAACATAGTACAGTTTTGTACCTACCATAAATGTAGATGTTCGAGTGCTAATACAGCTGCAGTACAGGTTTCCCTCCCTCCTTCCCCACTTGGTAAGGGCATGGGGCCTTACAACCTCTTCATACCTCCTGACTGGGTTATCCTGCTATGTTTTATTTGCTTGCTTACACTGATTTTGCATTACATTGCATTGCTTGCATATGTGGATAAGACTTATTTATGTATTGCCTTCCTTTTGGGGGCACCTGACATCTGGGGCAAGAAAGACTGAAGAACATGGCATCGGCTGTGTCTTATATACTGTGGCCTTCCTGACGTCAGAAGAGTAAGCGACGACAACCGACGCCGGACCAAGACTTTGGAATTCGGCCGACCGAGGGACCGCCTGACGGCTGAAAACCCATCTGTGATTACTGCAGCTGTATTAGCACTCGAACATCTACATTTATGGTAGGTACAAAACTGTACTTTATCCCCGTTGAGAAAAAACATGTACCCATGAATTGCCACACAAGTGGCAGTACACTAAATAGAAAGTGTGATAAGGGACTTGGGGACACAGGTGGACTGTGGTCTCACCTTCGATAGCCACATAGCCACAACAGTCAGAAAATCCTTCTATGTGGCACACCTCATCCCTAAGGGCTTTTCATCCAGAAAAAAGGAGGTCATTGTCCCACTGTACGCATCCCTCATTAGACCCATTATAGAGTATAATGCCCCGTTTGGTATGTACTTCACAAGACATCTGCAACAACTGGAAAGGCCACAGAAATACCTCACTAAAAGAATCAAAGGCCTAAAGCAGATGCCCTATTCTGACCGTCTAAAAAAAAAAAAAAAACTCCAGCAATACGTCACATATTGCCGACTCAGAGGCGATCTCTGCTTAACATACAAGGCCATGTCAAACCCAGTGCTCCTGGACATGCTACACTTAAAGAAATCCCAATCCCTCAGAGCTACATGCTCCAGGGATCTAAACCTAGTCATCACAATGAACAAAACCTGCTGGAGGGATAGGTTCCTGACCCAGAGACTCCCCATACTCTGGAATAGACTGCCCATACATGTCGAGCTGAGCACCTCATTGGCCCTCTTCAAAAGGAACCTTGACAATTGGATGGAAGATGGGAAATTCACCCCGGGAATCACATCAGTCACCCTGCTAGACGGGGGACCAGGGAAGTAAATCTTCTGGGAAGAAATAGCCAGGGAATTGTTATGGCTAGGCTTGTGGCTAGGCTTGTATGGGCCCTAGGGCCTATAGTCTATTACCAACCTATGAGGAGTGCCTTTACTGCCAGCCACCTGGAGGTTGAATGTAGCATTTATGCCACATTCAAACCCAGGCCCTGGTCGAGCACCGAAATAAGCTTCTACATAAAGGTATGGTTCAGGGAGGTCCCTTCGTCAAGGAGCCTTCGACCAAGCAGGGCCCTTCTGATCACAAGAGAAAAGCTACCGCTTCTGGGGAAGTGTCCAGTAAGAAACCCATGCTTTTGGATCCCAGGTCCCCGGATTCGACTCTAGCCTTAGTGGTGTCGAATCTGGGGAGCTCTCCGAAGCCCTCCAGTGAATCAACACCCGGATCCAAGGTCTTCAGTCCTAGATCTTTGGATCCAAGGGTCTCTGAGTCAACTCCCAGACCAAAGGCCTCCAGATCGAGGCCTTTGGATCCAAGCCAGAGCAGGCCTGTCACAGATCCGATCCTGTCCAGATCCAAGCGGTTCGAGAGATCTGCCCTCGGATCCTTCTGTTTTCTCAGATCCGATACGGTTGGATCAGAGCTCAGTGTCAGATCCCATTGTTGTTAAGGACCTTCTCTCAGATCCTTGGAGCCGTTCCCTGGACCATCGGAGAAGGCCTTCTGGGTCCCAGCATCGGTCTCCAGCTAGGTCCCGATCTTCCAGGAGCATCCTTCCTTCCGATATGGACAGGATGATGCGATCCTTTTGAAATATCAGATAGAGTTGGGGCTTTTGGCTTCCCCAGCCCATAAGACTGGGGAACCCTCTCTTACTCCCAATTATCTTCTCCTTGTCCAACCTCACAGAGATTGTACTTAAGGGAGCCAGTGTGCGGCATGGAGGCGGTGGGGGGTTTCCCGGGACTCCCTTTGTCCCTACCCCATGAAATTCTATGGCTAGTTCTGCTCTCCTTCCCCTGGGCCAGGTGGGGCCATCAGTCCAGGTTGTCACCCCGGAGTCTGTGGTGGCAGGTTCGGGACTTTCAGACTGCTCTCTGCCCCTCTGTGCTTTAGTTCTCAATAGTTCCTGTCCGGCCTTCTCCTGAATGTTGGAGGTTCTGGTGGGGTCTGCTCCTCCCTCCCTTGTGTTGTTCACGGGAGAGGGAGAGGGAGATTGGGCTTTATCCAGTCCCTCCACATTCCAGGTGGAGGAAAGATCTTTCTGCTACCAGAGTAGCCGCCCCTGCTCGCCAGGCTCCATCCCAGCCTCAGATTTTGAGCTCCTGGTTAGCCTGTTCAACCTAGCCTCCAGGGGGGAGTTACCCCTGTTGGAGTCCCCACCTCTTCCAATTCTTCCCCTGATCCTCCCACTGAGGCAAGTCCTCGGAAGAGGGCATGTAAGAGGAGACATCTTGATTCCCTGATGGAGTCTCTCATGGAGGACACTGATATCGATGAAGGGGACAGGTCCCCAAGGTCACCGTCCAATGTCTCCTTTAGGGACATCCTGGAGATTAAGGCCAAGGGCAGTTGGTCTGCCCATCCCCTGTCCTCAAAGGAAGCCCTGTTTCTGGACTCTTTCAGATTGGGCCCATCTATCTCGGGTGCCCCCCCCTGCTGATCCTTTGATCAGTGTCATTTTCCAGTAAACCTTGGAAAGAACCCGATACAGTGGAGCCAGTACCAAAGAGAGTGAGCAAGTTTTTGAGCCCTCCTTCTGACAAGGCCTTTTGGTTTAAGGCAGTTCCGGTTGATGTGATTATGGTAGCTGCCACCACTAAGAAAGAACTGGTGGAAAAGTTAATTTGTCCATCCTCCTAATCATGAGCCAAGAGCGATAGATTTGGAAAGCAGGTGTTCACATCTGCTTCGTTCAGCCTGCGAGCCTTAAACTACTTGACACATTTCACCCGTCTTCAGAGGATTTGGTCAAGGAGCTTGCTACTTCCTTCTGAGTTCATGCTGGTGTAGGACTTTAAGTCTGTTTCTCCCAAGCTTGCCACTTGCATGTATAGCCAATTCGTCCATGAGGTTGATATCCTACCTCACGGGTGGCGGGCACAGGCATTGCCTTCAGGCGTCATGCCTGGATTTGCTTATGTGGGTTTGTGGAGGCCTTTAAGGTGTTTCTCACCAACGCTCTCTTCGATGGTTCAATCCTCTTTGGACCGACTGTTAAGAAAAGGTTAGTCCGCATGAGCAAGAGGGGAAAGATATGGTCAGCAGTAGGGATCAAGTTCTCTACCCCCCCCCCAAAAATGTCCTTTTCCCAGACATACAAGGGAGCAAGAAAATTTGGTTTAGTAAGTTGCAGTCTTCCTTTCCTGAAGCTCAAGAAGACTCCTCTTCCAGGGTATGGGGAGAGGTTTCAATGGTCAACACTGCCCTAGGGGCAGAGGAGGCCAGCAGACCCGGGGAACCCTTCTCTGAGAAGCCCTTTCAGCACCCCTGATGCATTGCTAGACTGTCCCTCCCTGGAGGCAGTTGGGGGCCGTCTCTGCACCCTGCAGCTTTGGCAAACATCACAACTGATCAGTGGGTGCTAAGAATTATATCCAGTGGCTACTTTATTCCCTTTTCCAACCCCTCGCCAAAAAGCAGAACTCTCCCCGACGTGCCACTGAGTCAGAGAGCCCGTCTAGAGGTCACCAACCTTGTTCTAAAAATAACCATCCAAAAGGTCCCCACAGGAGAGAGGATTCAGAACATGCTCCTGCTTTCTGGTGCCCCAAAAACCAGGGGACCTGTGTCCAATTCTGGACCTCAGTCAGTTAAATCTTTCAGTCAAGAAGTCGAAGTTTCGGATGGTCACTGCACAGTCTGTTGTGCTCCTTCTGCACAAGAAAGACTTGATGTGCTCTGTGGATCTCCAGGGCACATACTGTCACACCAAAATAAACAGGCAGTCCAGGAGATTTCTGTGCTTTCACCAGGGAGCCGATCACTTCCAGTTTGGAGCCCTGCCATTTGGACTCACCACAGCCCCTCAGGTGTTCACCAAGTGTATGGCAATGGTGGAAGCTCATTTCAGGCTGCAGGGATTCCAGGTGTTTCACTATCTCTATGATTGGCTCCTCATAGCTCCCACACAGTATCAACTGGTGGAGACCACACAGATTCTTCTTTGTCTCTTCGATCAGTTGGGAATAACAGTGAATCTTGCCAGGTCTTCTTTGACCCTGTCTCAACAGCTGGAGTTCGTTGACACTCAGTTGGAAACTATCTCATAGACTGTAGCTCTTCCCCACCAATGCGTGCTTCTTATCTTGTCTCATGTACAATCTCTTCTAGAGCAAACTCCATAATTGCTGTCTAAGAGCACTAGATACAATGACAGTGGCCATTTATTTGGTTCCACTGGCCAGGTACGACATGAGAGTTCTGTAGTGGACTCTGGTAGTTCAGTGGTCTGCTGTATCTCATTCTCTGTCAGTTTCTGCATGGTTCATTCCAATATGCCGAAGACTTTTGATGTGGTGAATGCACACTCCAGACCTCCTGACAGGCTGGTCTTTTTCCCCCTCGTTCTGGAAGCCACAGTGACCACAGATGCTTCCTTCCTGGGTGGGGGCACTTCCTGGGGGAAGAGTTGTCCAAGGGACATGGTCCCAGTCAAATATTCTGGAGATGAGCAGTCCTTTTGTTGCAAGCATTTCAGGACTGCCTTCCTCTAGGGACAGTAGCAGTGCACACAGACAACATGGCTCTTGTGTGTTACATAAACAAGGGGGCACACGTTCTTATATGCTTTGTCACGAGGCCATGAGGGTTTGGGAGTGGGCGATGTCCTTGAGGCACTTTCTCCTTGCACTGCACATTTCTGGAGCATCCAACGTGCTGGCAGACAAACTGAACAGGCCTACTCTGACCCCGCATGAGTGGTCCCTGAATCTGCTAGTGGCAAGCAGATCTTCCATCAGTGGGGCCATCCAACCTGCGATCTGCTTGCTTCCATTCTCTCAAACCAAATGTAGAGCAGTTACTTTGCCCTGACTCCCCCAGGGGCACTGACTCACAATTGGCCTCCTGGTCTTCTTTATGCCTTCCCTTGGCCTCCCTTGTTCTGGTCTTTTTTATGCCCCCCCCCCATTACCACTAATTCTGAGAGTTCTTCAGAACGCAAGACGCATCAGGATGCAGTTAATCCTCAATGCCCCCTTCTGGCCTCGGAAGGTGTGATTCCCTCTTCTACGGTCTCATCTGTAGCACCCCCCTTGGGTGCTCGATCTGATCTCCCGATGTTCTTCATCTCACATTGCTGCAGTCCTTACACTTGGGTAGTCCGCTGTCCTCGGTCGGCCCGAATATCAAAGTATTAGGCTGACGTCGGTCAAGGCGCTTAAGACTGACATCAGGACGTCAGGGTACAAATGCGCATGACCGACGTCATATCCTCAGTCTTTTTTGCCGCATGGTCCGATGCAGAAGCAGTGTTGCAAGTGCCGTTCGGCGTTCTGAAATTTTTCGAATTCGGAGTTTCAGACCGAGTCAAAGTTGGCTAAGTACCCCGTTGGGAATATTTTAGTTTTTCTTGCCTCAGTGGTTTACCGGATGTCAGAAAAAGTGAATAACTGTATTTCTTGTGGGAAACAGATACCGCATAGGGACTATCATACTTTGTGTATTCCTTGTTTGGGGCCTGAGCACGACGTTGTTGGGTGTCGCTTTTGTGCTAGGTTCAATAAGCGCACTATTGCGAAGGTTAGATTGTGCCAGGTTGGTCTTCGAAGCGGTGCAATTATAATATGCCGCCGGATGCTCCGGCCCGCTTCTTCAAGAAGCGCAAAGACAAAGCAGCTAAACCCAGGCAAGAAGAGTCGTCCGTGCGGACGCCGGTTCTTTAGAGGCGCCAGTGGAACCGTGGTTCGCCGGAGGCTTCTCTGGAGTCCCAGGGGGAGACTTTGATATTGCAGGATGTGGCCTCTCAGGAGGCAGGTCAGGCTGAAGGGGCTTCTCAGGTTTCTGTACTCCCTCCCTTCCTAGGGTGGTTAGGCCCTCTCCTTCTGTTTCCAAGGCTTCTCCCAGAGGCAGGCCAGGTTTAGCTTCTGTTGGTGTCACTCCTAGTTCATCAGGATCTGTGCCCAAGAAGCACATGCTTAAAATGGCAGAAGATTTAATTACTTTGATTAGAGGTTCTTTGCCCCCTCCTGATAAGAGGCCTAGGGTGGAACCAGAGTTGGGGAGTTTTGAGCAGGCTTTGGATGTTTCAGAGTCTTCGGCTGAAGACTTGCAGGAGTATTCTCCTTATTCTGATTCTGATGTAGATGATTCTACTCCTTCTGCTTCTCCTCCAGAGGATTTTTCTTTTTCAGAGACTCTTCATTCCATGAGGGAACATTTTAAGTGGGAAGGTCAGGACTTCTCTGATTCCAGGAAAAGGCTTAGGGAATTTTTGCTTTTACCCCAGAATAGGCCTTTGGCTATACCACCTGTTCTGGATGTTGTGGAAGATGTGTTTGCAGAGGCTTCACTTAATCCTGATTCTTTGCCTCCTGCTCCTGTTAAACCGGACAGGTATTACAGGGTGCCTGAAGCTCATAAATATCTTTATAAGAGTCCTAGGGCGGACCCAGAAACTGTTAGTCAGGGACCTAAGGGTGTCAAGGCCTCTGTTGTAAAAATCTGGTTCCTCCAGATAAAGAGGCCAGAGCTTTGGATAGATGGGGAAAGAAAGTCTATACTTCTTCCACCTTAGCTATGAGGGCTTTGAATTGCCAGTTTCACATGTTGAAATATCAAAACTATCTTCTTTCTCAATTGAAGTCTAAGGTAGATGCTCTGGCGGAAGGCATTGAGTGTAAAGAATTACAAGATTTGGTACATGTCTCTGAACAGGTGGGTAAGCATTCTTTACAATGTGGTTTTGATGCTGTACAGGCCTCGTCTAGGGTGGCTGCCACTGGGTCAGTTCTTCGCAGGCACGCCTGGCTGAGGGATCAGAATTTATCTGACCATGTTAAGACAAGGATTTTGGATGCTCCTTTACAGTCTGATGTGTTGTTTGGTTCACCTGTGGAGTCAGTCTTAAAGAAAATGGAAGACAAGGCTAAGTCTATGCAGGCTGTTAAAGATTTTTTGCAAGTTCAGCCTCCGAAGTTTAGTAGGAATTGGCCTGCTAAGGGGTGGACGTACCCTTCTTATGATTCACAGTCTAGGGGTAGATCTAGACGTGGTAGGGGCAGAGCTCAGGGCTCTTTCAGACCTAGAACAGGGAGTTCACCTGCACAGTCTTCGGGTGAGGGCAGGGGCCAGTCCTTTCGTAAACAGGCCCAATGACCTACCCTTTCAGCTGCCAGATCCTTCTTGCCTGGCAGCACCTTTGGGAGGAAGGTTGGCACTCTTCAAGGAAAATTGGAGTTTAATTACCCAAGACAGATGAGTAATGGATATCATACACCAAGGTTACAAGTTTTATTTCCATACCTTGCCTCCTTTCAAAGGCATGCCAGACGTTCCTCCTCAGCAAAGACTAGAGGCTCACAAATTTCTCTGCTGCTTCAAATAGGGGCCATACAGCCGGTCCCTCTGCCAGAAGTGGGCCTAGGATTTTATTCTCGCCTGTTCCTAGTACCAAAGAAGGGGAACACGTGGAGACCAATTTTGGATTTATCTATCCTCAACACTTATCTGGACATTCCCAAGTTCAAAATGTTGACGTTACAACAGCTTTTACCTCTGCTGGGCAAAGATCACTGGATGGTGACTCTGGATCTCAAGGAGGCTTACCTTCATGTTCCTATCAGGCTAAGTTGCAGGAAGTATCTGCGTTTTCGGGCTGGGACTTCTCATTATCAGTTCTCTGCATTGCCCTTTGGCTTATCTACTGCGCCCAGAGTGTTCACGAAGGTTCTGGCTCCAGTGATAGCTTTCTTCAGGCTAAAAGGAATACAGATCTATCCTTATTTGGACGATTGCCTGATTCTGGCTCAAGGAAGGGACGAACTTCTTCATCATTTACAATATGTGATAGCAGTGCTAAGATGCCTAGGGTATTCTGTGAACGAAATAAAGTCCAGTCTAGTACCCTCTCAGGACATGTGCTTCTGGGTGTGAGACTGAATACAGCATCCCAGATGGCCTTTTTGACCCCGGACAAACAAAAGAATCTTTCTCTTTACTTCCATCAATTGTCTCATCAGTCCAGGCTGACTGCAAGGACAGTCCTTCAAGCCTTGGGGTTCATGGCATCTTGTATTCTGGTGCTTCCCAATGCCAAACTGCATATGAGGAAGCTACAATGGTATCTCAAAAATGTATGGACACAGCACTGCCAAGATATGGACACTGTCTTTCAGATAATACCTTGCATTCAAAAGGAATTTTTGTGGTGGGCTCAGGAATGTCACCTAAACAAGGGACTCTCTGTGACCCGGCCAGAGGCGAGTCAGATTCTAACGACAGATGCCTCAGACAAAGCTTGGGGAGCTCATCTAAATGGAAAGTGGATACAAGACACGTGGCCTGCCAGACTACAACATCTACATATCAACTTGAAGGAGATGTTAGCAGTCCAATTTGCATTAATAGCTTTCAAGGATTTACTTCTTCCAGGGCAGGTGTTGATTCTAACAGACAACACAACTGTCATGTGGTACATCAACAAGCAAGGGGGAACACATTCTTATCCTCTATGCAGACAAGCAATGATTTTGTGGGAGACTGCTCTCAGTTTACAGCTAAATCTTCAGGCAAGGTTTCTGCCGAGCACAGAACTCCTTAGCAGATGTGTTGAGCAGACGAATTATGGATCCCCACGAGTGGAAATTGGATCCTCATGTATTTCAGAAATTGACAGTGTTATGGGGAACTCCAGACATAGATCTGTTCGCTTCTCCACTGAACTACCAGCTGCCAAAGTTTTGCACAAAAAGGTTTCATCCCACAGCTTGGAAAGTGGATGCTCTTTCATTCAATTGGAGCAATCTTCATGTGTATGCCTTTCCACCTCTGCCTCTCCTTCCAAAGGTACTCCTAAAGGTCAGACAGGACAAGCCAAAGATGATTTTAATAGCTCCAGATTGGCCTCAACAGCACTGGTATCCATTGCTGAGAAGTCTGGTACGGGAGCCTCCATGGCCTTTGCCTTCGATTCCACACCTGCTGTCTCAGGAGAACAGTCATTTACTCAATGTCAAACTTCACTCTCTTCACCTAACAGCCTGGCATATTCTGTTTTAAACCCTGGAGGGTCTCAGCTTCCACAGCAAGTTTTGAATGTTATTTTGGAGGCCAGAAGGCCTAGTACAAGGAAAGTGTACGCAGATAAATGGAAGAGATTTTTATTTTGGAGTACAGCAAAGGAATTTGATGTTTCTAAGCCTAATTTAAGTGTGGCTCTTCAATATCTTGCTGAGTTACTGGACAAAGGTTTGTCCTTCTCTTCTGTTAAGGTTCATGCTGCAGCAATTTCTGCTCACTATGACTGTGACCCACCATTGTTTTCTCATCCTTTGTTTAAGCAATTCCTTAGAGGGCAAAGAATTTAAGACCCCCACGTAGAGCTCCTACTCCTGCTTGGGATCTCAATTTTGTGTTGGAGAAACTCACTCTACAACCTTTTGAGCCTACAGCTACTGCTGAGTTGAAATATTTATCATGGAAGACTGCTTTTTTGTTGGCCATTACCTCTGCGAGAAGGGTTTCTGAATTACAGGCCCTTATGGCGGTTGAACCTTTCTTAATTTTCCATAAGGATAGGGTATCTTTACGTACTAATCCTTCCTTTATGCCTAAAGTGGTTTCTAGTGTGGCTTTAAACCAAACTATTCATTTGCCTACTTTTTATGCAAACCCCAAAATAAAGGGGAAAAGATTTTGCACACTTTGGATATACACAGGCAGTTGCGATATTATTTGAGCAGAACTAAAGGGTTCAGGCAGTCTCAGCAGTTATTTGTTTCTTTTGCTTTGGGTTCTCAGGGCAAGCCTGTGTCAAAACAAACTATTTCTAAGTGGATTGGGTTTTGTATTGCTTTCTGTTATTCCCATCATGGTAAGGAGGTTCCAGCTGGGATTAGGCCTCATTCCACTAGGGCTACTGCCACTTCTACAGCTTTTTTAAGGGGGGTGGCAACTAAAGATATTTTGGAGGCAGCTACTTGGAGTTCAGTGCATACTTTCTCTAAGCATTACCACCTTCCACTTTACTCTAAATCTAGGGCTGGTTTTGCCACTGCAATTTTACAGGGCATTTTGGCAGCCCCTACTGCTTTATAGTTTTGCCATCCTCCCTTACCTCTGCTTTGGGATTCTACCCAAGTGTAAGGACTGCAGCAATGTGAGATGAAGAGCATAGTACAGTTTTGTACCTACCATAAATGTAGATGTTCGAAGATCCACATTGCTGCAGTCCAATTTACCCTCCCTCCTTCCCCTCTGTAGTTGGAGGCGGTTGTGTGGTTTGGATTGTGAATATTGTGGATATTGTATATATTGTACATATGATTAGTGCAAGGGTGGTTGGTTGTTTTTTGCTGTCTTTTGGTTTTGGCCTTTCTTTTTAGGGTCTTCTGACATCTGGGGCAAGAAAAGACTGAGGATATGACGTCGGTCATGCGCATTTGTACCCTGACGTCCTGATGCCAGTCTTAAGCGCATTGACCGACGTCAGCCTAATACTTTGATATTCGGGCCGACCGAGGACAGCGGACTACCCAAGTGTAAGGACTGCAGCAATGTGGATCTTCGAACATCTACATTTATGGTAGGTACAAAACTGTACTTTGCTCCTTCCAAATCTGCAGACCCTCCATCTGACAGCTTGGTTTGTCAAATTCCAGTGATTCCTGCTAAGTCCAGGCTTGTGTCCCCTGTGAAGGACAATATTTTTGCTTTTCAAAAATCTTCTACCAGGAGAGTTTACAGAAGTGGAAGAGATTCTCTATCTAGGCTAAAGGTCAGAATCCAGATCCATTCTCTGTTCCTATTCCTGACATTCTTCTTTACCTGGCTTCCCTTTTTCAGGAGGGTGATAGTTTCTCTACAGTTAAGGTCCAGTTAGCAGCCATTTCTAATTTTCATCTTGATAATGAACTTGCATTCTCTTCTTGCCTCTGCAAGGCCTTCTTGAAATGTGTCTTTTTGTTGCTTCTCCTGTCAAGGATCCTTCTCCACCGTGACATCTTGCTCTTTTGCTGCAATCTCTAACTCTGCCCCCTTGTGAGCCTGCTGCATCCTGTGATCTCAAATTTCTTTCTTGGAAGACTGCTCTTTTGGTGGCGATTACTTCAGCAAAAAGAGCATCAGAATTGCAGGTTGTTACCATTAAGTTTCCTTATTTGATATTCCATAATGATAAAGTGGCCTTGAGACCCAATCCTTCCTTTATGTCAAAAGTAGCCACTGATGGTCTCAGTCAATCTATCTAGCTTCCAGTGTTTTTTTCCTAATTATGCTAACAAGGGGGAATACATTTTGCATACCTTGGGTGTTCAATGACAGCTTCGTCTTTATTTGCACAGAACTAAGTCATTTTGTCTGTAGACCAATTGTTTGTGGCCTATTCAGTCAACAAGAAGGGCCAAGCTGTTTCAAAAAGTACCATTTCCCATTGGACTTCCCAGTGCATTTCTTATATATACTCTTGTGGTTCTCCTTTGCCTAGGGTTCATTCTGTCAGGTCAGTGGCTACATCAGCTGCCTTCTCAGCTCGTCAATCCTTGGATGACATTTGTGCAGTGGCAACTTGGTCTTCTTCTCATACCTTTATTTGCCATTACAAAGTTGACCTAGTTTCTAGGGGAAGGGCTTCCTTTGACTCCACTGTTCTTCGGCATGTCCTTCCATGAAGCTGCCCAAGAATGTTGGGTAGCTGAGGACTCTGACCCATACACGATGAATGGTGACTAAGATAACATCAGATTAATAGTTATGTACTTACCATAACTTGGTATCTGTGTTATCCGTAGTCACCATTCATCATGATCCTACCCTCCTTCCTCCTTCCCCCTTCCTGAGGGAATGGCAGGATTTTAGTGGAACTTTTCTGGTGGCAGGTCTTCTCTGTTTTCTTTCTCCAGGGCAAACTCGATCTGAGAGGTTAGAGGGCAACAGAGCATTATGGGGGGAGGAGCTTGAGCTAAGCTGTTGTCCAAGTGTGCTGGGTCAGATCCTGAACCCATACATGATGAATGGTGACTATGGATAACGCAGATACCAAGTTATTGTTAAGTACATAATTAGAAGTTATGTACTCACCATAACGTTCCATCTGAGTAGGTGTATTCATTTGTCTGCAACCTGTGGGTTATGGATCCGATATCGGATCCGAACCGGCATGGTTTTCCAGCTATGGATCCAAGCTCTCAGCTCCTCCCCTCACCCATAATGCCCTGCTCTACCCTCATGACCTCAGATCGAGTTTGCCAACAGCAACAACACCCTGAAAAGGGTAACAGATAATATGCAGGAAACTGAAAGGCCAGGGGGATAGGAGGGCGGGATGGTTGCAGACAAATGAATACACCTACTCAGATGGAACGTTATGGTGAGTACACAACTTCTAAATCTGAAGTAGGATATTCATTTGTCTGCAACCTGTGGGACAGAGTCCCCAGCTACCTGAATCTTGGGCGGCCATCATGGAAGGAAATTCCGGAGCACCGCGGAGCCAAAGGATGCTCTACCCCTAGATGCAAGATCCAACTTATAGTGGGAGATAAAAGTATGAGATGAAGCCCACGTGGCTGCTGCACAAATATCATCTAGAGGAATCCTAGCCTTGAAGGCTGCCGAGGTAGATACTGACCGGGTTGAATGGGCATGAACACCCTCCGGTGCGGGCCTTCCTGAAGCTTGATAAGCCAATAAGATGCACTGTGAAATCCAGCGGACAAAGAAACTTTAGAAATTGGCTTGCCCAAATTAAATTTTGCAAAGGAAATAAACAACTGGTCGGATTGCCTATGACCAGCCGTCCTGTTTAGATAAAATCTAAGTTGCCTGTGAACATCTAATGAGTGAAGCTTATATTCACCTTTGTTTTCATATTTGGGGAAGAAAACAGGGAGGTTAATGGATTGATTGATGTTTGCTTCAGAAGCGACTTTAGGAAGAAAGGACGGGTTGGTCCTGAGGTAGACACGGTCCGGATGAAATACCAAGTAAGGAGGTTTAGCTGATAATGCTTGAAGCTCTGAAACTCTCTTGGCCGATGTAATGGCTACCAAAAAGGCTGTCTTGTAAGACAAGAATTTGAGATCCACCGTAGCCGCTGGTTCGAAAGGGGGGGCGGTCAAGGCCTGTAGAACCAAAGAGAGGTCGCAAGGAGGAACCGCTTGTTTTACAGGGGGCCTGAGAAGAAAAGTACCTTTAAGAAAAATTTTACACAATTTGGCTGACATAAGAGGATTAGAGTCATGGCCAATGTGATAATGAGAAATTGCCGCCAGTTGTACTTTGACTGTGGAACTGCTGGCACCATCGTTAAAAAGAGTGGTTAGAAAGTCAAGCACTAATGGGAGAGGAACCGTGAAGGGATTCAGGCCTTGCCGCTCCGCCCACAAAGAAAACCGTTTCCACTTGCTGCGGTAGACCTTCCTAGTGGACGGTTTATGAGCTGCCACCAGAATTGCCTTAACAGGTGACGAAATACCGGGAGTCCTGATCAAGAGTAGAACTGGAGCAGCCAAGCGGTCAGCTTCAGGTTGTCCAGATTCGGAGGAGGTATGCAGGATGGATGGGATATCAGATCCGAATGGGATCTAGAATCCAAGGAGGATTCACCGAGTGAGACCTTAGGAAGGGGAACCAGATCTGTCGAGGCCAAAACGGAGCAATGAGAATCATTCTGCAACCCACCCGAGAGGCTTTCTGAAGAACTTGGAGCATCAGAGGCAAGGGTGGATAAGCATACAGAAGACCGGGTGGCCAAGCATGCACCAGAGCGTCTCTTGGGGAACCTCCGGGAGGAGGTATCAGAGCGAAAAAACTGTCGCACTTGGTGTTTGAGGGAGAGGCAAAAAGATCGCGTGAAGGAGTTCCCCACCGTGCGAATATGCGTTCCGCTACTTGACAATTGAGAGACCCACTCGTAAGGGGTCAGAATGGTGCGACTGAGCTTGTCCGCTAGGATGTTGGACCGGCCCGGAATGTGCGTTGCTATTAGAAAGCAGTTGGTGGAGATTGCCCATTCCCAAACTCTCATGGCTTCTCGACAAAGAGGGTAAGACCTTGTTCCCCCTTGCTTGTTGATGTACCAGACCACAGACATGTTGTCCGATTGAATAGCAATTGTTCCCAAGGGAAGAAAGTCCTGAAGTGCTAGCAACGCTAAGAGCACTGCTCTCATCTCTAGAACGTTGATATGCAGTAAGGTCTCTGAATCGTTCCACGTGCCTTGGACGGTCCGGCCAAAGTGCCCCCACCCGAGGCGGGAGGCGTCCGTGGTCACCGTGGCGAGAGGGGGAGAAGCACAAAATGGGCGGCCCCTGTGGAGATCCGGGGAGTGAAGCCACCACAGGAGGGACCGCTTGCAAGCCTTGCTGATCGCAATGGGATGATGCATGGGGAGAGCAAGGTATGACCACTGTACTAAGAGAGTCCACTGTAGGATGCGCATATTGAGCCTGGCAAGAGGAAGAAGTGCTATAGCAGATGCCATGGACCCTAGAGCCCTCAGGACCAACTCCGCTGGAACAGAACTTGAGTGGAGAATGGCCCACACCTGGAGCTGCAGATTTTGAACTCTGTCCGCAGTGAGGAAGGCTCAGAACTCCTTGTGTCTAGCCTGGCCCCTATAAAATCTAAGAGCTGTGTGGGCGCCAGGTTGGATTTCTTTGTATTTATTGTAATGCCCAGAAAAGGAGCAAGATGGAGAAAGGAGTCTCGCGCCAATGAAAGTAGATGCCTTGTTGGGGCGGTAAGAAGCCAGTCGTCCAGGTAGGGAAAGACCTGCACCCCCTGAAGCCTCAGGTGGGCCGCTACCACTGCTAATACTTTGGTGAACACCCTGGGGGCTGTGGTGAGACCAAAGGGAAGGACCCGAACTGGTAGTGACTGGCTCCCAGCCGAAGCGGAGGAACCTCCTGGAGCGCCTGTCCATCAGGATGTGGTAGTACGCGTCCTTGAGGTCTATCGAGCACATCCAGTGATTTTCTCCCAGAAGGGGGAGAATAGATTGGAGAGTGACCATTCGGAATTTTTGTTTGGGGACTGCCAGATTCAAGAGAGAGAGGTCTAGGATTGGTCTTAGTTCCCCCGTCTTCTTTGGCACTAAAAAGAACCTGGAGTAGAACCCTGATCCGATCTGGTCTGGGGGGACGGGCTGGATGGCTCTTTTCTTTAGCAGATGGCCAATTTCTGCCAAAGCGGCCTCCCATTGACCGGGTGGGACGTCTGGGAGGGACTTCAACTTTGGAAGGTGAAGGAAAGGGATGCGATATCCTCTGGATATGATTTGGAGAACCCAGCGGTCTGATGTTATGGACTCCCATGCCGCTAGGTGCCCCGAACGTCCCCCGACTGCCTCCAGAGTGGAGCAGTCGGGCAACCCCTCAGGGTTGCTGCGCGGGCCGTTCAGAGAAAGGTTCCCTGGACCTGAAGTTTCTGGGAGCCCCTCTGCCTCTAGGGCGGTGTCCTCCCTGTCCTCCTCTGCCACGGAAGGACTGGTTGTCCGGAGCAGGCTGGGACTGCTGCGACTTCCGGAACCACATCTTCTTCTGACCCTTTTGGTTCCTAGAGTAGGGCCTCTGGGGTGCAGAGAAGCGGATTCCGACGGCAGACAGCGCCTTCCGTCCTTCTCGCTCTGGGTCAACGCGTTTAACGGTTTTGCCAAAAAGAGCAGAACCATCAAAGGGGCGTCGCAAATGACGCTTTGAAGGGCTCAGAAAAATGCAGTGACGGAGCCAGGCCTGACGCCTAGTGACTAGGCCTGCCCCGCAGCTCTAGCGCCTTCCGTAGTGTGGGAGAGTAGCCGCACAGAGGTATTAGTAACTGACCTAAGAGTGGCCATACGGGTGGAGTGCAGAACCCTGTCCTCCTCCGACATGGACTCTGGGGAGATGCAGCATATTCTTTAATGAGATCTCGCTGCATCCTAATGACATGTGCCAAGTAGTTCAGCGCCCTTACCGAGAAGGTCGCTGAACTAAACATCCGCTTCCCAAGCGGTCCATCATCCGAGACTCCTTGCTCGGGGATGGACTGAGGGACTCTCCTGAGCAAGTTCCTCTTGGTGGCCGCCGTCAACATGGCATCTACCGGTGGCCCCTCACTCCAATGGGCACGGTCGGTAGGTGGGCTAAGGATGCTATCGGGCCTCTTTGGAATTGGCTCCACGGTGTCCGGTTCCTTCCACGCCCTGGTGGTAATGAGGTCCACCAGGGGTTGGCAGGGGACAGCCAAGGGGTAGACGGGCCCGCATCAAATGCCTCGAAGAACACGGCCTCGTCCGAGGGAGACTTGGGGCAGACCACCCCTTATACGGAGCATTTCCATGATGTCTCCAAATGAGACATCCTCGGGGGTGACCGTGGGAGCCTTCCTTCCTCCAAGTCCGTGTCTTCCGTGAGAGACTCGGGGAGTCAATGTGCCTCCTTTGCACGTATGCTTGCGAGGGACATCCTCTGGGGCTGTCAGAGGACTCCGCAAGCAGCAACTTGTTCCATTGGAGCAACTTGGGGCACAGAAGCGGGCTGTCCCAAGGGCCGGATGGTGGAAGCCTGGCCCAGTGCAGAGGAGCGGGACGGAGCCGGAACAAGTGCCGGGGTCCGGAGACCCTCAACAGGGCCCTCTCCACTACATCAAACGCCGAAGGAGCCGACCTCGACCAAAGGATCCGACAATCGGCTCCCCTCGGATCCGAAGAGTGGATCGAGCCGGCGCCGCCGGATCCGGCGACAGTGCGCCCGACACAGACGGCGCCGAAGGAGCACTGATCCCCCCGGATCCGAGGCTCGGATCCAGGCTCCGAGAGGTCGGATCCGATGCACTCGAGGGCAGGGTCGGATCCGGCACCAAGTACTATCGGCGCCGACCCACCCCGGCTCCGGCTGCTCGGCTCCAGCTGCTCCGAACCCGGATAGCGGGTCGGAGAAGGAGCAATAGGTTTGAAAAAGGGTGTTGAGCTCCCCCCCAGAGGGGGGGGAGGCAAGAGCACTCCCATCTGCATCTGGGCCCGGATGAACCTTCTCATCATCCGTCCAGATCAGCATCCGAAGGCTATCGTAGATCTCGACGAGGCTACCGAGGTAGGCCTGGAGTGCCTCCTCGATAGCCTCGACGGAGATCGGGTCTCCTCCTCCTCAGGTCCCGTGAAAAGCACACTGGAGACCGGAGCCGAGAAGGAGGAGACCGAGCCGACAACGGAGCCGGGAGAAGCCGCTTGGCTGGCGGGGCGAAACAGAGGTCTCGGCCCGCCTAGGTGCTTCTCCTCCGTCCTTTTTCCTAGCATCCCTCTCCTCCAACCAGAAACGGGAGGTTGAGTCCCAGGAGGAGGAGGGGTGCCACGGAGGGAAGAACCAAGGCACGGTTACTCCCGAAGGAGCGGAGGTCGGAGCCGAGTCCGCGGTAAGAGGCCCTCCAAAACAAGCTTGGACCTCCGCTCCTTCAGTGCCCTGGGGTTGAACCCTGCACAAATGGAGCATCCAGATGTGAGGTGTTCAACCCCAGGCATCTAATACACGAGTGTGGCCATCAGCTGGGAAAGCTTATGGCCACACTCGGAGCATTTAGAAAATATAGATTTGGGCTGTTCAGCCATCCCAATCTATAAAGAAGTTACTAAACTAAAGTAACTAAACAATATACACACACAGGCCCAACACAAACACACTACGCCAACAGCGAGGAGGGAAATAATTTTAGATTAACTCTAAAAGTAAAATATCAAAGGGGAAACCTACACTTTCACACAAAAAATCAATAAAAAACTTCAAAATTCTAATATTAACTGTAGAAAACTAGCACTTAGCTTGAGAGCTTTAGAAACCAATCCAGTCACCATGCGCGGCAAACGAGATCTGAGGTCATGAGGGTAGAGCAGGGCATTATGGGTGAGGGGAGGAGCTGAGAGCTTGGATCCATAGCTGGAAAACCATGCCGGTTCGGATCCGATATCGGATCCATAACCCACAGGTTGCAGACAAATGAATATCCTACTTCAGATCTATTATTTCTAAACAAACTATTGCTTTCTGGATCTCAAAGGCTATTGCCTTCTGCTACACTCATCATGGAAAGACTTTACTCACATGGTCAAAAGCACAGTCTGTTGGAGCAGTGACCTCATGAAGTGCCTTCTATATGGGGGTAGATACCAGGTCCATTTTAGAAGCAGCTTTCTGGTCATAAAAAACTACAAGTTTGATGCCTTATCCAAGTCCAAGGTAGTTATTTGCCAGAACTATTCTCGCTGGCCTCCTGGACTCTGTCACCATCTGCCTCTTAAACCTGCCACCCTTCTCTCTACAGCCGTGGGAATCACCCATGTGTTAAGAATACTGCAACTCTGACTCAGTCAGGACTATAGTACAGTTGTGTAAGAACGTACCATAACAGTCTATGTCCTTCTGATCACTGTTGCGGTATTCTCTCCCTCCCATCTTATCCCATTCTCTTATTTTCTCTCCCTACTGGCACAAACATTAAACTTTACACTCACACACACACACACTCATTATTCCAGGATATTACAGCCTTACTGAGGGGGAACTTGTTTACCCTTTTCAACCTAAGCCCCTCCTAGCTGATCAATCCCCTTCCTCTATTTTCTTCAGGACTTAGAGATAGTCTGGATTTTGTATATACATCTGACTTTATACCCTTGTACCAACAATCTGAGGTAGTCATCTGGATGCTCATCCTAGGCAGGTAGAGTTTTGGTATCCTGGATGGATGTCAGCAAGCTACAGCCCATCTGTTAAGAATACAGTAGTGATTAGTAGGACAGCTACTATTATAGTAACTTCTTACACAACTGTACCTTTCTTCTTAGTACAAAGGCAGATTCTACTACAGCAGTTACTTGGTCAAGGCCCTGCTTTGGAGGTACAGTGATAAGGGCTGTGTTCTCATAAGGAAGACCACATGGATCCAAATGGAGAGAGAGAATTCAGCAAGCAAAGGAGAGTAGTATTGCTGGAATTGAAGTCATCCTCAAGTCCTCACAAAATCTCACCAAGACTACACACACACACACACACAATATATATACTGGAAAAAAAATGAAAGTGTAGAATCCTCAAGACATGGAAATATTCCTACAGTGGGGCTAGGCCAGGCCCAGGGGGAGAATGACCCTCCTGTTGCAGAAGGAAGGAGCAGTCCACAAAAATCACAAAATGTGATGGGCCATAAAGACAATATAGTGGACTCGAGAATAAAAAAAAGAAATTATGTATTGTTACCATTATGCAGGAAGCTGAGAATTTTCAGACAGAAGATATACAAAAAATATTGAAAGAAATTAAAGGAAATAAAATTACTTGCACAAGAAAAACTGACAAGCTTCAGATAAAAAATTGTGTTCATTAATACAACAGACTTATGAAAAACATTATATAGACCAAAAACCTTGGGCTCTTTGGAAAAAGAAGCGACTGAGGAAGTGCAAAAATATAAAGAACAAAATCCTGAGATTTTTGAAAGGTATAAAAAAAGAAATATGGACATGGGAAAGAAAGGAGATCGAATGTGGTGCAGTATTTATGCAAAGGAGAAAGCTAAGAATGAACAGAAAAAAGTTGGTCCCAAAGATATTGAGAGAAGTACAGGTAAAGCCATTCAGATATGGAAAAATTCACACAAAAAAAAAAAAAAACACGAGGGAACATAGAACAGAAGATTAGTAAAGTAGACGTTAAAAAAAAGTTCTGGAATACTTGTGAAGTGAAGGATTTAGTGCAGAAAGTCTAACACAGGTTACATCACAGCATGACGAAACAACAAGTCCCCAAACTAAGGAGAAACAGGAGGAGCAGGAGACATCTGAAGAAGAAATATGGACATGGGAAAGAGATTTAATATGGTGCAATATTTATGCAAATGAGAAAGCAAAACTAATCAATACAAAAATAACAAAGATATTTGAAGAAAAATACAGACAAAGGCATCTGACATGGAAAATTTTACAGCACAAACAAAAAATAAGAAAGCAACAGGAAAAGTAGAAAAGAGGTTTAGTAATGGAGATGTTAAAGAAATAGAAACTAGAAACTGAGGATCTGAAGATGTCAATCTTCATTCCTTCTTGACTAATGGGACTCTTCCAATCCTCAGAACCGGCTCGGCCATTATACAGCTAGTGCCAGCCAAAAAACTCTCAAGCTAAGACTATACCCACAATGGCTCTCTCTCCATTAACCCAGATCTCGTTTGCCGCTCTGATAGAAAGACATGTCAGCCAGTACTGCCCAGCTAAGTTTAAAAATCTTTTATTCTTCTTTAACAAATTCCTGTTAACTTTAAACAATTAGTTTAATTTCCTTCTCATTTACTTTTCTTGAGTGATTCTCTACCCTACATACCTCATGGTAATCTCATTACCATTGTTGGTAACCTTTCCCTGTTCCTCTACCTTTTAAAGTAATCCTCTTTTTATATTACCATCATTGGTATTCGTCCCTTTCTCTACCATTCTTGGTATTCTCTCTGCTGTTGTTGGTAGAATTTCCATCTGTCGTGTGTCTCTCTATCAGCCTTTCCAGTGATGACTTCTGTTCCTTGCAAAATGGCGGAAAAACAAAAGGGTTCTTCAGGCTTCAAGCAGTGCCAAGACTGGTCGAAAGATGCCTAATTCAGATGGGTATCTTTCATGTGTATACTGTTTGGGTGCATCCCATTTAGACAATGACTGTTCTAACTGCAAGGCCTTCAGTTCCAGAGCTTTAGTAGAAAGGTGAAACAAGTTGATATTAAAGGGACTGTTAAAATCTTTCGAAGAAGACCTGTCTAAGCCAGATCCTACTTCATGTAATTCATACCAGGCTAAAGAGAAGTCATTCTGTACTGAACTCTCCTATGGCACAGGGTTGTGTGCCTCTCTTATTAATTAGCTGGTGTCCCCCCTTGCCTTTGTGGCTCAGAATATCCTTAAGATTCTTATTTCTCCTGAATCCAAAGTTGGGTCATTTTCCCACCAGTTTCCCAATCTTATCTGTGAGTAAAATTTTCCAATTGCGACTGATTATATCACATATCCCAGTAATATTGCTGCTATACGTAAACATCAACCTGTGCTTATGTCCTTCATTGTTGATCTCCCCACTGTTATCTTGTTTTTTTTTTAAACCATGGACATATTTTACCTCTCCTATGGACCTTCTGAGATCGAGTAATGTTGCTGACTTCAACAATAAGATCAACAATGAAGGACATAAGCTGAGGTTGATGTTTACGTATAGCAGCCATATTACTGGGATATGTGATATAATCGGTCACAAGTGGAAAATTTTACTCACAGATGAGAAGATTGGGAGACTGGTGGGAGAATGACCCAACTTTGGATTCAGGAGAAATAAGAATCTTAAGGATATTCTGAGTCACGAAGGCAAGGGGGGGGGGGGGCACCAGCTAATTAACAAGAGAGGCACACAACCCTGTGGAAACTGTAAAGCCTGTGGATACATTAGTAATGAGGCAGGGTTTACACATCCAGTTACAGGCAAACATTACCATTTTGGTGCCAAGGCTAACTGTAGAACTACTAATATAGTTTATCTGGCAATTTGTCAGAGATGTACATGCTATTATGTGGGGAAAACAAATTGCATGTTCAAAACAAGGATTTTTAACCATCTATCTGCCATCAGAGCAAAGAATGAACATAATGCACTTTATAGGCACTTATCCCAATATACAGAACATCAATTTAAATTTGTGGCTATATGGAACATTTATAGAAGTGTTAGAGGAGGTGACATTATTAATAATACAGAATATGAGGAAACTAAATTAATAATAGAGTTTACGGCTCATATATATCCAGGATTAAATTGTCATTCCCAAGAAGCACGCCCTTAAAAAATGGCAGGTACAATACTGCGTTGTGATTGGTCCTCAATTTAAATATATTGTAAAGGTTGGGGGGGGGGTTATCTGATGAAGGGCACAGCCCAAAAGCACTTGCTGAATTTTTATTGTTTTCATTTTTATATTAAACGATGATATTCAGTGGTGGTCGTTGCTACTCTCTCTTTTCATTTATGAGTCATTATCTGGGGCAGTTAGACCTTTGGTGGTGGTTTTCCTTACTTCCTTGTTTTATTTAATTTCAGAGTCAGTACCAACTTCGCCTCTGCACTGCAGTAGACTCTACCTACCCCTTTGGTGCCGAAGTCAAAGCTGTTTTTGGTTCCCAGGACAAGGTATTCCCCTTCCATAGACCCCTTTGTGGGTCAGCTTTCCAGCTCTTTTTTTTTTTTGGAAAGGCCAGTATCCCCATCGGGGATGCCTGGTGATCTTCCAGGAGTCTTTCCAAGGTAGAAGTTGTGAGATTGCTGGATCAGCTTCTGGCAGCCAGGGGTCTTCCTGCCCCTTCTTGAACATCTCTCCCCTCTGGAGTTGGGGTCTTTTCTCCCAGGACTCCTCCAGATTTTCCTCCTCTGACCTCCTCAGGAGGTTTAGAGCCCTATACTTCAGTTCCCCCAGTTCCAGCTGTCCTGGTGCTGACAGGCACTCCCTCTTCTGCTGCAGGAGGTGCTCTGATATCTTTGGTTCCATCAGGACCATAGCTCAGCTGTCTGTTCCGAGGGCTCTGGAGTGGTTCCTAACTTTTTCTTGGTGTTGTCCTTGGCTGTTGGAGTCCTGACAGTTACATGCTCTTCCCCAGCTCCTGCTTTGGTTGCTGGTCCTTCGGAGCAGGGTGTGACCTCCGTTAAGAGGTTGTCTTTCTTTGTTCTGGGCTCCCATCCCCCTTTGGGGGGCCTGCCTTCGAAGTCATGGAAAGGGCATTAGTGTCTGTCAGCTGGCTCTTTCTGTATCTTAGTGTGATATGTCTGTACCTTCTGGTCCAGAGCTACTGCTATCTCTCACATCAGGACAGCGAGCACTAAAGATGCAAATTACAACTGTACAGGTCTCCTCTCCTTCGGCGTTTTTCTCAGAGATTCTCACTAAGGAACCACCTGAAAGAAGATGTGCAAGAGGAAGCACTTAGATTCCTTAGAAGAATCTATCACAGAAGACACGGACTTCGATGAAGGGGAGGGTTTCGGAGACATCCTGGAGCTCCTAAAACAGAGGGGTGATTGGAAGCCCAAAGACTCGTCTTCTGAGGAATCTGTCTACTTGCAAGCCTTCGGCACTTGTCAATATACTTCCTGGGTAAACCCTCCTGCTGATGACCTCATTAAGTTAATCGTGCAGCAGACATAGAAGGCCCGAGTCCATAACTCTGATTCCCTGGAGACCAGACAAGAAATTAGCTCCTGAAGATCACCAATATTGGGCAAAGGGTTTAGCAGTAACTGCCATGGTGGTGGCGGCGGCCACCAAGAAGGAACTTGCCGATGAGAGTCCCACTGTTCATCCACATAACCAAGAGTCTAGGACAATGGACAGGTTTGGAAAGCGGTTGTATGCATCATCACCCTTTGCCCTGAGGTCCTTGAATTTCACGGCACACTTTACTAGACTCTAGAGAGATCTGATCATGGAGTTATTAGATGCCCTCACTGGACCTGTGTCTAATGAGGTGCGGGATAAGGTTGCCTTTCAGCTGGCCACCCTGCAGTCTATATTGAACTTGTCCATGAGGCTTGTCGCTTACACAGCCAAGGGGATGACCAGTGGGTTCAGGCATTGCCCTAAGGCATTATGCCTGGATGCATTTGTGCGAGTTTATGGAGCCTTTCAAGTCTTGCTTCGCCAGTGTTCCCTTTGATGGGTCATTGGCCCTAAAGTCAAAAGACACACTAGCCAGGTGTGAAAAAGATGGAAAGACCTTTTCTGCTGTGGGCATTCGTTTTTCTACTCCGCAGTGATACTATTCCAGGAATCAGAGGAGTGGGAGATGTGATTCAAGAAGTGCCAAGGGCCTTTTCAGGACACACCTGGCAGTAGCTCCCCTTGGGGCAGAGGAGGAAGCTCTAATGGAAGACGCCCACCTAGTGGCAGAGGTGGCCCGTAAAATCAGAGCTCTAAAGACTCCTCCTCTGGACAACCCTACCAGCGCTCCTGAATGGAGGCCCGATTACTTACCTCTTCACTGTATCAGACAGCCTGGCGACTGATAACATCCGATATGTGGGTTCAGCGAATCATTGCCAGAGGTTATCATATCCCCTTCATTCTTTTCCAAAGATCACAAAAAAGACTCCTTGAAGTTCCGCCCAGTCATAGGGATCAAGCAGCCTTGGATATTCAAAAGCTGCTAGAAATGAGATTCATCCAATATATCCCACCAGACCAGCTAGGATCTGGATTTTACTGCAGGTTCTTTTTAGTGCCAAAAAAGACGGGACTGGAGACCAATACTGGATCTTGGCCTTCTGATCTAATTCGTTCAGCAAACAAAATTCTGAATGGTCACAGTACAGTCTATGCTTCTCTTCCTAGAGGAAAATGATTGGATATGCTCTGTAGATCTTCAAGATGCGAATTACCACATAAAAATGGACAAACGCTCAAGAAGGTTTCTCTGCTTTTGGCTAGGAGCCAGTTATTTCCAGTTTAGAGTGCTGCCATTTGGTCTTATCACAGTCCCCAGGGTGTTCATCAAATACAGGGCAGCAGTCACAGTTCACCTGAGACTACACAGATTCAGAGTGTTTCCTTATTTAGACGACCGGCTCCTCACCACCTTGTCCAGGCATCTACTGCTTCAAGCCACACATTTTATCCTGCATCTTTTCAACTTTTTGGGCATAATGGTCAACAAAGAAAAATCCTGCCGACTCCAACACAAGACCTAGAGTCTATAAGAGCTTGTCTCAGTATAATATCCTGTGTATCTTCTCTCCCTCCTCACAGACTACAAAAAAGGTCTCAAGTACAATTCATCCTATCCAAGGACAAGGTTTCCCACTCTTCTTGTCCTCCAAGCTTTAGGCTGTATGGCAGTGACCATAACCTTAGTACCTTTGGCAAGATTTCACATGAGGCTACTTCAATGGCTGTTAGCTGCACAATGGTCCATACTAACACATCCCATGACTTATCCCATTTTAATAAGTCGCTACAAGAAGGCTCTGTCCTGGTGGATGAAGTAAGAGGAAAGCCTTCTAAGCTGCCCCTTCACTTCCTCTCACCCTAAGGCCATAGTGACAATGGATGCCTCCCATATGGGGGGGCATTATTTGGGAAGAAGAGTCCAAGGTACTTGGTGTCTGTAAGAGGCCAGTTTGCACATCAATGTCCTGGAATTGAGGGCAGTGCCGTTAGTGTTGCAGGCCTTTCAATTTACCCTCCCTCTGGGGACATTTGTGATTCAATCAGACAACATGTCAGTAGTCTGGTACAAAACAAAATAGGGTGGAACCAGATCATACCCCTCCCCGTGTCGGGAAGCTCCGAGTATGGCAGTGGGCAATATCCTCTAACCGCTTTCTAGTTGCAGTGCATATCTCAGGAATCTTCAGTGTGATAGCGACAAACTGGGCAGATGCATTCTTTTGCCTCACAAATGGTCTCTCAATCCCAAAGTGACGATGCATATCTTTCATTGATGGGGCCAGCCTTGCTGTGACTTCTTTGCCTCCCCAATGAACAACATATGCAGCAGCTATTTTGCCCTAATTCCCCCCTCAGGGAAAGTCCCCAAGAGAATGCTGTCCTTCTTGATTGGCCCTCAGGAATGCTCTATGCCTCCCCCTTTCTCCTGTTCTTGAAGAAAGCGCAAAGGTTGAGAAGCAAAGTGATCTTCATTGCACCTTTTTGGCCCCGGCAAGTCTGGTTCCCTTTTCTTTGGCCTCACCTGATTCACCGTCTATGGATTCTGCACCTTGTTCCAGACCTGTCTCACCTACAGGGATTGGCCATTTCAGTCTTCACAGTCTGAAAATGACAGCTTGGTCTCTCCAATTCGATTAGTTGCCAAGCAGAATAATATAGCTTCCTAAGTACAAAAAAATATTCTAGCTTCTCACAAACCTGCCACCAGGAAACTTTACCTTAACAAATGGAAGAGATTTTCAGTTTGGGCCCGTACACAATTTAGACCCATTTTCAGCTCCTGTTGACAAAGTTCGAGAATTTTTAGCTTTCCTCTTTGATCAAGAAGCTTCTCCTTCCACAGTTAAAGTTCAGTTAGCAGCCATTTTTAATTTCCACAATGGCTATGATGATCGTCTCTAGTTTCCCAATGTTTATGCAAAGTTTTCTTTACTCCCATTCAAGGATCCTGTAGCTCTGTGGAATTTGACTCTGGTTTTGCAATCTTTGGTGCTCCCATCCTTTGAGCCAGCAGCAACTGTCATGGAAAACTTTTTCTTGTGGCCATTACTTCTGCCAGGAGTGTTTCTGAAATTCAGGCATTATCTGTAAAACATTGTTACCTGATTTTTCATTAAAGGTAGAGTTTTGTTAAGAAACAACCCTTCCTAAGGTTGTCTCAGAATCTAATAATCAGACAATTGAATTGCCCATTTTGTTTCCCGGCTTCTCCAGTAAAGTTGAATATTGCTTACATTTACTAGATGTTCACAGACAATTGCATTTCTACCTCAGCAGGACCAAAGAGTCTAGAAAATCGGACCAGTTATTTGTTTCCTGTTCAGGTTTATCTCTGGGGAAACCCTTCTCAAAAGTTACCTTATCAAAATGGCTTAGAGATTGCGTTACCTTTATTTACAGTTCATAGTTCATAGTTCATAGTTCATAGTTTAGTACTAAGCTAACTGCTCTTGCGAGCCATTTTAAGCCTAGCCAATTATCCCTTGTGAGACTCAAACCCTGCACCTTGTGTTTGTAAGGCAAACACCTTAACCATTAAGCCACCCTCCCAACCCAACAGTCATAACCACAAGTTGCCTGCACCCGTTAAAGCACATTCCACCAGATCTATAGCCACTTCAGATGTTTTCCACTCTATGGTGTGCATGGATGAAATATGTGCAACCGCAACATGGGCTACTCCACATACCTTTATCACTCATTACAAATTGGATGTGGTCTCCAGGGGAAGAACATCCTTTGGTTCTCAGAAATATCTTTTCATAAGGCCACCCAGGATCTAAAGTAGCTGAGGAACTGTCCCATTCATCAGGAATGAATGAAGATCGACAACATCAGATAAAGTTATGTTCTTACCATAATGTTCCATGTTTGTTGTCAATCTTCATTCTTGACATCTTGCCCTCCTTCCCCCCTGCAGATTTCCTGGAGGTTTTAACACTTGTTCTGGGAACTTTTTAGGTTTTACTTTGGCTGCAAACTCGCACTGAGGTAATGGACAGAGGGGCATTGTGGGTATAGTTGTAGCTCTAAGAGTTTTTTTGGCCGGCGCGAGCTGTATAACAGCCAAACCAGTTTCTAAGATTGGAACAGAGTCCCATTTGTCAAGAATGAATGAAGATCGACAACACAGATGGAATATTATGCTAAGAGCATAACTTCTTTGTATGGATTACCTGTGAAGTGAAAGATTTAGTGTAGAAAATCTAACTTGGACAGCATCACGACAGGGTAGAGCAGTGGATCCCCAAATTAAAAAGAAAACAGTGGAGTGGGAAACATCTGATCAGTTGCCAAATGAAGATACTTTGGAGCCTTTCATAAGAAACCAGTACAAATGTTTAGTTGAAGTTGCACAGCAAGAGAAGGAACAGGAAACTGTAGCAGCTCTGATGCAGTCAATGTTGTGGAGTGATAGGCCGGTAATCTCCCATATGAAAGTGCAGCGGATGACAGAATGAAACTGAAGAGAATGTGGCATAGGAAGATGCAGTGGAACTTTCTATAGAATGCCTGCAGGAAATGGAGAACAAAGATTGTGCCCTTAGTTTAGAAGAAAATCTTCTAAGAGAAGAGCTTAATTTAATAGAAATGGACAGACATATTAAGATCAATGAAAGAAATAGACTGCAGAAAGTCAAGTTAGAAGTTTGGTACAAACAAATGAACATGGTAATTAGGACTCTCCATAGAGATTCCTGTGATATAACAGAAGTAAACAGGATATATTACTGTGCAGCTAAATTGAAAACAGTCTTACCACAAAAACACGGGGTAGTAAGGGAAGGGAAGGGGAGAAATCGAATGCCATCATGGAAGTATCGAACAGAGAAAACTACAACACAAGACAAGTGTCACTGTTAGAAAAGTATAGAAGATGGAACAGATCAACAAAAATGCTTAGAAAGATATACATGATAAAAGCAATGTGCAGTATCAGAACAGATCAGGAGCTGTTGTGCACTATTGCAAACAATACATTAAAATATTGGCACAGGCAGGAAAACTTAAATGCTATGCAGATAATTATAAAGGAAAAGCACAAAATAAGCAATTTATTGATGACCCAAAAACGTTTTATAGAGAATTGGTAAGCAAGGCAAAAGGAATTGAAACACCACCAAAAAAAGAAGAAATGGATACATTTCAGAGAAATAACTATGAAGAGTGTGTAGAACATAACAAAGATGCTAAATGGAAAAAGAAGTAAAAGAAAGAGTAAGAAGTTCAAATGTACAGGATATGAAATGGGATGAAGTAGCCACCATAGAGATTGAAACAAAGTTAAGAAAAGGTCCTATTTGGAAAAACCTCAAGCCCAGATGCAGTGCTCAACTTCTGGCTAAACGTATTAACATCTTTACATGAAGACGTAGCCATGAGTAAGAACTGATCTGATGTCAGTCTTCACATAAGCCTTGACTTCACATAACCACCTCAGCTGTTATCCAAGCATGTGCCTTCCAAAACTCTAGAGCTAAGCTCTACCCATAATGCTCATCACTAAATTAACTCAGATCTCATTTGCTGCTTTGTAGTGCCAGATGTGTTCTGTCCAATCTCTCAGTCATTAGCGTTTTTTCAAACTGTAACCCTGCTCCTCTTCTATATAGTTTTTGGTGTGTGCATGAGTCTGTTTTTCTCTTCCCTTTACTGTTTGGTAGACTCCAGTACCATCATTGGTACTTTCTTCCCTTTTACCTTTGGATAACTGTTCATACCATCATTGGTAGTTTCCCTCTTCTTTTCCTTTTTCTCTCTTTGATGTACCTAAAAAAAATGTTTCCTCTTTCATTATAGTACAACAGTACATGTGTGTGTGTTTGTGTGTGTATGGTGACATTGTTTTTTTACATTATGGCTGACAAAAAGGTACCTCTGGCTTCAAGAGGTGCCAAAAATGTGAGAAATATGCCTAACTCGGGTGGGCACACTGTGTGTGCATTGTCATGGTGTGGTCCATCTAAAGGAAGATTGTGCCGATCTGTCATCGGTTTAGTTCTAGAACCCCAATAGATCGCAAAACCAAATTGATATTAAAAGGCCTTCTTAAATCTGATTTTGAAGAGGTTCTATCTGGTCCAAAGACAGAAGCCAGTTCCTCCTCTTCTAAACCTAAAAAGTGGAGTTTCTCTGTTCCGACAGGTTCCTTGGAACTGCCCCCTAAAATGGCCAAATCCCTCATGCTGCCGACAGCCTCCTCAACACTGGTGGGTCAAGGTACTCACTCCTTGGTGCCATTGGCACCGACCTCTTCAGCATCATTATCCTCAGTACCTGAATCAGTGCAGACAACACTCCCTTCAGTGCTAAACGACTACTCGGTAATGAAGGATCCTTAGATAATTTTACCCTGTACATCTTACTCTCCCTCAGTGGATCCCTTTGCAGACAATGTTCCCAATCCTCTTTGGAGAGATGGCTGCCAACGTATCCATTTGCCTCCTCTATTCGGTCAACCAGGAGTTTATCAGAATCAGTTATTATGAGACTGGTGGACCAGCTCCTGATGACGAGGGGATTACCTCCTTCCACGGTTCCTAGCTTTGTTAGTTCTGGAACCTTGCCTTCTTCCACACCCCTACCTATTCCTCCAACTACCATTGACATTTTGGAGCTGCTGGTGCTGACCTTTCTAAGTTTGACTGTTTCAGTGCAGGTCAGAGCTCTTTCTCCAACACAGATAGTTGCCTTGAGTTCTTCCAGTTCCTCAGAACCAGAGATGACCTGGTGTTGTGGCTTCGTTGTTGGTTCTAGGGGGGGCAAGGTTTGACTTTGATACTTTCAGAGCCTTCCATGCCCCGGCATGTGTAAGCTCAACCCTGGCTTCTACATCGAGGGCAGCCTTCTCAGTGCAGGATGGGACCACGGCTCCAAAGGAGTCTATTTCGGTTCCGGGCTCCCATCCCTGTATGGGCGGGGACCTGCCTTCCAGGCTACAGAGAGGGCCTTGTCCATTGCAGGCAAACAGTATATGCCTTCCCTGTTAGACCAAACATCATGTCCTTCCCCTTGACCTGAGCTTCCTCCAGTCTCTACCCTGGGACAGAGGGCACAAAAGTCTCGGGACCAAACCACTCTGGTTATGTCTTCTTTGGAAACCTGTCTAGAGCAACCCACCAAAGAGGTACCTTCGAAGAAAAAGTGCAAGAGGAAGCACTTTGTCTCCCCTGAAGAGTCTTTCACAGAAGATACTGATTCGATGAAGGGGAAGGTTCCCCTAAGTCACCCCTGAAGATGTTTCCTTTGGGGACATCCTAGAAATCCTTAAACAGAGGGGTGACTGGACTACCCTTCAACCTTTATCAGAGGAATCTGTATACCTAGAGGCTTTTTGTGCCCAGCCCTCTACCTCTTGGATCTCTCTGCCCGCTGACTGTCATAAGTTGATAGATTCAGGTATCTTCCAACCCACTGCACAATCGAGCCAATCCCCAACAGAACTGATTGCATTCTCTTTGCCCCTAAAGAAGAGCAACACTGGGCCAAAGATACTCCTGTGGACGCCATGGTGATTGTAACAGCCACCAAGAAGGAACTTGCTGATGAAAGTCCTACTATCCACCCTCCTAATATAGTGTCTAGGACAATGGATAGATTTGGGAATCACGTATACACTTCACTGACCTTTGCTCTCAGATCCTTGAACTAATGGCACATTTTACCAGGCTTCAAAGAGATCTGATTAAAGAGCTTTCAGATACTCTTTCAGGAGCAGTAGCTGAAGGAGTTCGAGACAAAGTGACTTCTCAGCTCGCCACCCTAGAATCCATCTCCAATTCGTCCATGAGGCTAATTGCTCATGCTGCCAAACAAACGACAACAGCAGCAGGTTTAGGCTTAACCATCAGAAGACATGCCTGGATGTGCTTATGTGATTTCACGGAGCCATTTAAGTCTTCTTTCGTCAATGCTCCAGTTGACAGATCATTCCTGTTTGTCCCCAAATTTAGAGACTGTAGCCAGATGTGAGAAAGATAGGAAGACCCTTTCTGCTATGGACATACGTTTTTCCACTCCTCAATGGCCCTATTCCAGGAACCAGAGAAGTGGTAGACTATGGTTCAAAAAGACCCAAGGACCTTTCCAGGACTCGCTTGGAAATGACTTCCCCTGGGGCAGAAGGGGAAGTAATGATGGAAGATGCCGTCCAAGAGGCAGAAATGGCTTTCAGAATCAGGGTTCCAGGGACTATGTCCCTGGTAACTCCTATCAGCACTCCTGAAAGGAGGCCCGATTGCCTTCCTCTGGAGGTGGTCGTGGATGATTATCCCTCCACCAGTCTGCCACGCTAGGAATAATGTTGGACAAATGGGTGCAGAGGTTACAACATTCCCCTGTCAGAGGAACCAAAAAGACCAAGAATAATCACGGATGTTCCACCCAGTCACAGGAAGGCAGCAGTCTTAGAAATTCAAAAACTACTAGACAGAAGAGTCATCCAGGCAGTCCCACCAGCACAGAGAGGATCCGGAATTTCATTCTTTTTAGTGCCAAAGAAAACAGGGGACTGGAGACTGATTTTGAACCGCAGTCAGTTGAACAAATCAGTTCAACATTCCAAATTCTGGATGGTCTCAATTGTCTATACTTCCAGTCTTGAAAAAAGATGATTGGATGTGCTCAGTAGATCTTCAGGATGCGTATTACCATATAAAAATGGACAAGTGCTTCAGAAGATTCCTGAGCTTCCCGCTGGGAACCAGTCGCTATCAGTTTAGGCACTGCCCATTGGTCTCACCACAGCCCCCAGGGTGTTCACCAAATGCATGGCAGTGCATCTCAGACTGCTAGAATTCAGAGTGTTTCCATATCTAGACAACTGGCTCCTTACCGCTCCCACCAGGCATCAACTTGTTAAAGGCACAACATTATGTTCTTCTTTGGTCCAGCTTAAGAATCGCTGTAAACTATGAAAAATTCCATCTAGAATGAGTTCATTGGAACAATGCTCGACACAGTCACTGGCTTTGCGGCACTCCCCATAGAAAAACTCCAGAGGATCAGATCACAAGTGAGCCAGATAATTCGAAGCAAGAAAGTAACAGCAAGACTCATTCTACAAGCTCTAGGGTCAGTGGCAGCCTTCATCACTCCAGTTCCCCTGGCCAGATACCACATACAAATTCTTAAATGGCTTCTGGCCTCCCGATGGTTGATTCAGCAAAGACCAATGTCCCATCTGATTCTGATCACCAATCAGTGCAAGGAAGATCTAAGTTGGTGGGTTCACTCCCAACAAAATATTGTTGGGCCGTCCCTGTGTTCCTCCTCAACCCCAAGCCATAGTGACCACGGACGCATCTTGGATAGGGGGAGGCATTATGCAGGAAAGACAGTTCAAGGCACTTGGTCCCAGTTGGAAGCCAACTTGCATGTCAGTGTTCTAAAGATGAGGGTGGTGCTCTTAGCATTGCAGGCATTTTAAGATACCCTCCCCTTGGGAGTGATCGCAGTACAGACAATATGTCGGTTGTCTGGTACATCAACAAACAAGGGGAACCAGAGTTTACCCTCTTTGTCAGGAAGCACTCCGAGTTTGGCAATGGGCTATTTCCTCCATGAGTTTTCTAATGGCAACACACATTCTGGAAATCTCCAAAGTGATTGTGGATAAATTGAGCAGAACCATCTTCATGCCTCACGAGTGGTCTGTCAATCCAGTGATGGGGGACAGGATATTCCACCACTGGGGCCAACCTTGCTGTGACCTTTTTACATCCCCCCTGAACAAGTGCTGCAGTTACTTTGCCCTAATCCCCCTCAGGGGAGTCACCCAGAGACGCTGTCATTCACAATTGGCCCCCTAGTCTTTTGTACGCCTTTCCTCTGATTCAACTAATATGTCAGTTTCTAAAGAGAGTCAACAGGTCAAAGAACAGAATAATCATCATTGCCCCATTCTGGCCTTGAACAGGTTTGGTTTCCCTTCCTGTGGCCTCATCTGCTTCGGAAACCCTGGATACTAGACCCAGCTCCAGACCTATTGTCCCACCCAGACAGATTGATTCATCCAAATCTACATCTCAAGCTCACTGCTTGGCTTCTCCAGTTCCCATGATTGCCAGGCATCCCTCCTTCACCTCACCAGTCCAATGCATCATTCTGGCTCACCACAAACCTTCAGCTAGAAAGTTGTATCATAACAAGTGGCTAAAGTTTACTAAGTGGTCACTAGACTGTAAACTTGACCCATATTCACCACCAGTAGAAAAAGTTTGACTTCTTAACCTTACTCTGTGACGCCTGTGCCCTGGCCCAACAATCAAGGATCCTCATTTCTCACCACCAACACCAGAGAGGACATCCCATATATGAGGAAGGGATATCAAATACACAGACTAAAGTACAATTTCCCTTAAGTGCACACAGAGATCACAGTCAGTCTGGAGCTAGTTGCACCCTTGGTCCCCAATAAGACTCCCCACTGGCACAGCTATAGGGTCCAGATCCCAGCCTAGCTGGCAAGCTAACCTCCAGTACCCTCTCTGTCCAACCAGTGCTTCGTGTCCCTGCCCAAGTAGCTGACACACACACGCACACACACACACACACACTCACACACTCACACACTTTGAGATAAGTATTTCTACAACTTCACAGACACTCCTGGTAAAGGCTGACACAGATTCTCCAGCTGTGCCCCTTTACCCAGACTATATGGTAGTAATTACTGCCACCACCAGCTAATAATCAGCTACCCAAAAGCCCTTAAAAGGGTGCCCAATTATTACTGTGCAATATTATTATCCAATAGTAGTGTAACTTAAGCAATCAAGGCTTACTGGAAGGGCTTATTACAGGATCACTTATGAGCATGCAGTGTACTCTAGAGCTTATCTCTACATACACCAGCCACATTTAAAAGGTTTTAAAATATTTAATAATAAATAATTAAAACCACAAGACAATACTACTACACCACAGTACTATTCAAGAGTTCAGAGATCACACAGCAACGTAAAATAATTCAGTAGTACAGTTCTGACATAACAGAAAAACACTTGGTCTAATCTTTATAGTCCTAGCTATTTCTACAAAAAAGCGCACTTCTAAGATAACTTACTTAAGACAACAGGCAGCGCTGTAGGTTGGATATCAAGACAAAAATGCTCAATCTCTGGTTCTCACAGTTTAAATTGAAACTGCAGTTCTTCTAAACATTACATCATCTTTTACACCTTTCTAGTTCCCAGGCCACACAGAAAGTACATTTACATTCTTTTACACTTAGAGCAATAAAGGACATTCCACATGTAAATTCTGGTCATTAACTTTAGTCTTAAAACAATAGGCAGGAAGCCTTCATCTAGCCGGACCAGAGCTGAATTGTAAAACATCAAAGGCAGTGATGAAATAATTTTAATTTCAAAGAACAGATGTGAAATACTTGACTTAGTTTTCCTTACAGCGGATGGCAATGTTGCCACATTGTTTTAAGTTCAACATTCCCAGTATTTACAAATAATAGAATTATGTATCAAAGTCTATTTGGCTAGGCTGGCAGCCTTCACCCATCTCTACCCAATCTCCACATCTCTCCCCCCTGGAGAACTCGTTAGTTTTTCAAGTGACCCATGATAAATGCCGCTTGAGAGGGTTAGGTCTATTTGGGTGTACCTCACCCCATTCCCTGTCTTGAGAGCCCATCTGCATTGGCATTGCTAATCCCACTGCGGTGCTGCACTGACATATATGCTTGCAACCCCAGGCTCCATCTTTGCAACTTGGCATTTTGCTGGCTGGCTCTGTTTAACCATATTAGGGGGTTGTGATCTGTCATTACAGTGAATTTTCTTCCATACAGATAAGGCTGAAGTTTCTGCAGTGCCCACACTGGCTAGACATTCCTTTTCTACAGCTGCATAGCATTCCTCCCTGGGTTGGAGCCTACGACTGAGATAAACCACTGGGTGCTCTTACCCCTCTGAAGAAATCTGGTTAAGTACAGCCCCCACCCCATGATTCGAAGCATCCACTTGCACAACAAATTCTTTGCTGTAATCTGGACTGGCTAACACAGGGGGTCCTCCCAAAGCTTCTTTAAGCTTCTGGAATGCCTGCTCACATTCTGGGGTCCACACTACCTAATCTGGCCTGTTCTTCCTGGTCTGGTCTGTGAGGGGAGCAGCTATGGTGTATAACTGGGGACAAACTTTCTGTAGTACCCTGCTTCCCTAAAAATGCCCTCACCTGCTTTTTGGTAACAGGTGCAGGCCATGCCTGAATGGCTTCCACTTTAGCAGGTTCTGGCCTTATCTTACCACTCCCCACTCTGTCCTAGGTAGGAGACCTCTGCCATACCCACCTGACATTTGCGCGGCTTATTGGTCAACCTTGCCCTCTGTAGTCTGCCCAGCACCTCCCTGACATGCTGAAGGTGCTCTGGCCAGGAATAGCTGTAGATGGCAATATCATCTAGGTAAGCAAGGGCAAACCCTCCTGCTCCAGCTAGGATATCCACCAGCCTCTGGAAAGTTGTTGGGGCATTCTTCATCCAAAGGGCATCTTTGTGAACTCATACAAGCCAAAAGGAGTCACAAAGGCTGACTTCGCTCTAGCACTGGGAGTCAAGGGCACCTGCCAGTAACCCTTGGTAAGATCAATGGTTGTAAGATACTTAGCCCCACCCAGCTGCTCTAGGGCCTCATCTGTCCTAGGCATGGGGTAAGTATCCGACTCTGTGTGACTATTTAATTTCCTTTAATCCGCACAAAACCTGGTGCTGCCATCCTTCGTTGGCACCAGCACCACTGGGGAGGCCCAGGGATTGTTAGACTCTTGAATCACCCCTAGATGTTCTTCGTGTTTCACTGTTGGTCATTACATTTGGAGTAATCTGCTTGCAGGTTGCCCTCGGTCAGCCTGATTAACAAAGTCTTGGGTCCTGCGTCAGTTGCTGTCCCTTCTTCCATGACGTCAGGTCGTCAGGGGTATAAAACATGCAGCCGACGCCATTACATCAGTCTTTCTTGCCATGCTCGAAGCAGAAGCAGTTCACAAGTGCTGGTCGGCAGACTCCTGAAATTGTCGTTTTTGAGTTTCAGAACCAAAGTCTTCAACTTAAAGCTAAGTACCCCGTTGGAGAAACTTTTTCTTGCTCCTTACCGATGTCAGTAAAAGTTAATAATTGCATTACTTGTGGAAAGCAAATACCTCATAAAGATTTTCATTTGTACTGTATTCCTTGCCTAGGCCCTGACCACGACGTACCTTGCTGTCGGTTTTGTGCTTTATTTAATCAGCGCACTATCCGTTGTCAGTATATTTTTGCCTCTAAATACTTCGGTTCTCGGTTTAATTATCCAGAAATGTTGGTTAGTCATCTGACTACCGGGATTCTGAAAAACACAAAGATAAAGACAGAGACAGGCTGCCGAGGTCCAAAACTGCCAACGACACTTCTCCTAAACCAGTCGCCATTTCACTGGTACTCAGTGAGGCACTTTTGCAGCCCCTGATAACCCGCTACTTCTGATTCGCAGGCCTCTACTGAGACCCATTCGGAGTCCGGTACACCGCGAGATACTTCAGCTATGGAACCCGCGGATGTCTCTACCTTGGATGGGTCCAGAGCAGCTGTGCAGGCACCGACTTCTGAGGGTGTATTCAGGCCTACGGACTTGCATATTAAATTGACGCCTCCTTCATTACTAAGGCCTAAATCTCGATCCGTGTCTAAAACACTGACGCCCAGGCCACGTGCTCAGGCCCCCTATGCCTAAAAAACAAATGATAAAAATGGCTGAAGATCTAATAACTCTAATCAGGGGTAGCCAACCCCCCCCCCCACACAAGAGGCCTAGGGCTGAGCTTGATTATGAATCTTCTGATCATGATTCTGTTTCTTCTGATGACCTGGATTTGTCCTTACCTACTTATGAGGACTCTGATGCAGAGGATTCTATTCCCTCTGCTTCCCCTCCTGAGGATTTTTCTTTTGGGGAAACCTTACATACTCTAAGGGAGCATTTTCACTGGGAAAGACAGGAATTTTCTGATTCAAAAAAAGAGGCTTGGGGATTTCCTTCTACCTCAGCTTAGGCCTTTGGCTATTCCTCCTGTACTAGACATTGTTGATGATGTTTTCTCGGAATCCAGTTTGGCCTCTGATTCCCGGCCTCCTGCTCCTAGTAAACCTGACAGATACTACAGGATGTTCATCGTGCATACAGCTGCAGTAATCACAGATGGGTTTTCAGCCGTCAGGCGGTCCCTTGGTTGGCCGAATTCCAAAGTCTTGGTCTGGCGTCGGTTGTCGTCGCTTACTCTTCTGACGTCAGGAAGGCCAGAGTATATAAGACACAGCCGACGCCATGTTCTTCAGTCTTTTTTGCCGCGCGGTGCCCAAAGCAGAAGCAGTTCGCAAGTGCCGGTCGGCCAGCTCCTGAATTACGAAAATATTTGGAACCGAAGTCTTCATTAAAGCTAAGTACCCCGTTGGGGAAACTTTTCTTGCCTCAGACCGATGTCAGAAAAAGTTAATAATTGTATTTCTTGTGGGAAGCAAATACCGCATAAGGATTTCCATTCCCTTTGCATACCTTGTTTGGGCCCAGACCACGACGTCTCGGGCTGTCGCTTTTGCGCTACCTTCAATAAATGCACTATCAAGCGTCGGGCAGAGTTCGCCCAACACTATTTTGGTAAAGCTTTTGACTATAAAATGTCGTCGGACACTCCGACTACCGTTTTATCCAAAAAACGCAAGGAAAAGGACCGACATGCGAGGCCCGCGGTCTCCGCCGACACTACGCTGAAACAGGCTACACGTGGTCCGGTTCTCAGCGAGACGCCTTTGCAGTCCCTGACTACCGACGACACTCCTTTGGCGGTGTGTTCTGTACCCGGGACCGCTGGGTCCTCTGCCCTTTCCCAGACTACAACCGAAGCCCCGGCTTATGTCGAGCCTACTAATGTGGACAGGTCCACCTCCACCCATGGTGTATTTAGGCCTTTATCTTCTTTTTCTATTAAGGCCTTTACTAAATCCAAAGCAGCCAGGCATCACACTAGGCCTGCTGCACAAGGCCCATCTCCTGGACCCATGCCTAAGAAACAGATGCTTAAAATGGCTGAGGATCTAATAACTCTTATCAGAGGTTCTCAGCCCCCTCCTGACAAGAGACCCAGAGTGGAGGAAGAATCCCCCTCTTCTGATCAGGGATCCATTTTATCAGAACATTCTGATGCAGAGGAACACTCTTACTCCCCTTTTGAGGATTCGGATGCAGAACAGTCCATTCCTTCTGTATCCCCCCCTGAGGATTTTTCTTTGGGGAAACCTTGCACACCTTGAGGGAACACTTCCATTGGGAAGGCCAAGACTTTTCAGATTCCAAGAAAAGACTTAGGGAATTTCTTTGGTTACCTCAGCACAGACCTCTGGCTATACCCCCTGTTTTGGAGGTACTGGATGATGTCTATTCGGAGGCTTGTCTTAACCCTGATTCTCTGCCTCCTGCACCAGTAAAGCCTGATAGATATTACAGAGTACCCAGTTCTCACCAATTTCTCTACAAAGGCCATAATGCTGACCCTGAAACCATTTCACAAGGCCCTAAGGGATTAAAGGCCTCCACTGCCAAGAATCCACTTCCTGCAGAAAGGGAATCTAGATCTCTAGAAAGGTGGGGTAAGAAGGTATATACCTCGGCCACCCTAGCCATGAGGGCCTTAAACTTTCAGTTTCATATGATTAAATATCAACAGTTCCTGTTATCTCAATTAAAAAACAAAATGTCTCAACCTGAACAACCAGATTTAAAAGAGTTACAGGATATGATGCATAGTGCGGAGCAAGTGGGTAAACACACATTACAATGTGGTTATGATGCCCTAGAGGCCTCCAGTAGAGCGGCTGCTACAGGATCAGTCATTCGCAGACATGCCTGGCTTAGGGAACAAAATTTGCCTGATCATGTGAAAGCTAAACTTCTTGATGCTCCTTTACAAAAGGATGTACTTTTTGGTACTAATGCTGAGGATATACTACGAAAAATGGAAGAAAAAGCCAAATCTATGCAAACTGTCAAAGCTTTCTTACAGGTCCAGCCACCACGTTTTAGCAGGAATTGGTCTTCAAAAAACTGGTCCTTTCCAGCCACTGACAAGCCCCAAAGAGGTAGATACAGATGCACAAGGGGCAGAGGGCAATCACAAGGATCATATAGAGGCAGACAATGGCAATCTCCAGCACCAAGAGGTGGTGAAGACAGTGCACAACAATACAGGAAGCAAACCCAATGACTCCCTCATTTCCATGCCAAGCAAGTCTCAGCTGGCAGCACCTTTGGGAGGGAAACCAGCATTATTTGCAAGCAATTGGCATATTGTCACAACAGACAAATGGATACTGGACATTATAAACAGAGGCTACAAATTTCAATTTCACACTCTTCCAAAAATGAGAGGCATGCCAAACCTGCCACAAAATCAAAGGGCAGAGGCACAACTGCAAATTTCAAAGCTCCTAAACATGAGAGCTATACAAAAGGTACCTACGCACCAACAAGGTCAAGGTTTTTATTCAAGACTCTTTCTGGTACCAAGAAAAGGAACCGACTGGAGACCCATTCTGGACTTATCCATCCTAAACACATTTCTACTCGTACCAAAATTCAAGATGCTCACATAGCAACTTCTTCCCATGCTGGGCAAGGAGGTTTGGCTGGTAACATTGGACCTCAAGGAGGCATACCTGCATGTCCCAATCAGACAAAGCTGCAGAAGATACCTCAGATTTCTTGCAGGTTCAATCCACTATCAATTCTCTGCATTGCCCTTTGGCTTATCTACTGCGCCCAGAGTATTCACAAAGTGCCTGGCATCAGTGATTGCCTATTGCAGACTTCAAGGGATACAAATTTACCCTTATCTGGACGACTGCCTGATCCAAGCGGACAGCAAACACATACTACTGGAACATCTGGCATATGTGACACGGTTACTGCTTTCTCTGGGATACACCATCAACAAGGAGAAATCAAGGCTAACACCATCTCAGAAAATAACCTTCCTGGGTGCCAGCTTGGACACAAACACCCAGATGGCATATCTTACACCAGAAAAACAAGGGCAACTATCTCAGTACTTCAAAACACTAGCAAAAAGTACCAGGCTTACTGCAAGGAAAATCCTGCAGGCTCTGGGATTCATGGCATCTTGCATTTTCTAATCCCATGTGCAAAGCTGCATATGAGGAAACTTCAATGGTACCTAAAAAATCTATGGTCTCAACACAGTCACAGTTTGGAAGCAATTATACCAATAATTCCATGTCTGCAAAAGGAATTTCTATGGTGGGCACAAGCATGTCAAGTAAACACAGGCCTTCCATTCTGCAAGCCTCAAGCAAAACAAGTCATAACCACAGACGCCTCAGATTACGCCTGGGGGGCGCACATGAAGGACAGGTGCATTCAGGGCAGATGGTCCCAAAAGGAAAAGCACCTTCACATCAATCAAAAAGAAATGCTAGCAGTAATAAATGCAATTACAGCTTTCAAGGACTTCCTGCATCCAGGACAATTACTGATAAGAACAGACAACACCACAGTAATGTGGTACATAAACAAACAAGGAGGAACACATTCATACCCCTTGTGCAGACTAGCCATGACTCTTTGGAACTTGGCTCTGGAAAGACAAATCGAACTTCAAGCACAGTACTTGCCAGGACTGGAAAACACACTGGCAGACACTCTGAGCAGGAATATGACAGATCCACATGAATGGAAGTTACATCCTCAGGTGTTTACGGAGATAATCCAAGCATGGGGGAGGCCAGACATAGATATTTTTGCCTCCCACAGGAACCATCAATTGAAAAAGTTTTGTTCAAGGACCTTCCATCCAAAGGCCTGGGAAGTGGACGCCCTTTCATTCAGTTGGACAGCATGGACAGTTTATGCATTCCCACCTCTGCCTCTTCTGCCCAAGGTGCTTTTGAAAGCAAGAACAGACAAACCGAGGATGATACTGATTGCTCCAGATTGGCCAAGGCAACACTGGTATCCACTCCTGTGGAGCCTAACACATACTCCTCCCTGGTCCCTGTCTCTAATACCTCTTCTGCTGACTCAGAACAGCTACAAAACCCTTCACAGTCAGCTGAAAACACTCAACCTCGCTGCATGGAAAATTCCTTAACACCACAACAGACCCTACTCTTCAAGGAGGTGCAGGATGTCATTTTGGAGGCCAGAAGACCATCTACTAGAAAAGCTTACTCCGCAAAATGGAAGCGGTTTTGCTGTTGGAATGAGAAAATAGGCCAGGACCCTAGAAAATTGAACTTGCCTCAGGTTTTACAGTACCTAGCTGAACTGCTGAACAGTGGACTTTCATTTTCTTCCATTAAAATACATGCCTCAGCCATTTCTGCAGAATTCAACACGGATCCTCCTTTATTCTCTCACCCACTCTTATGGCAGTTCCTCAGAGGGGCTAAGAATATAAGACTTCCAAGGAAGCAACCAATACCAGCCTGGGACCTTAATTACATACTAGAAAAATTAACATTGCCTCCCTTTGAACCTGCTGCCTCAACAGATCTGCAATATTTGTCCTGGAAAACAGCTTTCCTTCTGGCCATCACTTCAGCTCGTAGGGTTTCTGAACTACAGGCCCTCATGGCGGTGCAGCCCTTCCTCATCTTCCATCAGGATAGGGTTTCCCTTCGTACTAACCCATCTTTTATGCCAAAAGTGGTATCCAGGGTAGCCTTAAACCAAGCCATACACCTACCTACCTTTTATCCTAACCCTCAAAACAAAGGGGAAAGGCTGCTTCACTCTTTAGACATCCATAGGCAGCTACGTTACTATTTGGACAGAACAAAGTCCTTCAGGAAATCAGAACAACTTTTTGTGTCCTATGCCGTAGGGGCTCAAGGAAAACCAGTTACCAAACAGACCATTTCCAAGTGGATTGGCCACTGCATACGATTTTGTTACTCCTATCATGGGAAATCTGTCCCTACTGGTATCAGATCTCACTCCACCAGGGCCACAGCCACCTCTACAGCCTTCCTCAGAGGTGTGCCTACTAAGGATATTTTGGAGGCAGCCACTTGGAGTTCTGTACATACCTTCACAAAACACTACCACCTGCTCTTATATTCCAGAACAAGAGCAGGCTTTGCCACTGCTGTTTTGCAGGGCATTCTGGCTCAACCCAGTTCCTCATAGTACCTACCACCCTATGCATAGCTTTGGGACTCTACCCATCTGTGATTACTGCAGCTGTATACACGATGAACATAGTACAGTTTTGTACCTACCATAAATGTAGATGTTCGAGTGCTAATACAGCTGCAGTACAGGTTTCCCTCCCTCCTTCCCCACTTGGTAAGGGCATGGGGCCTAACAACCTCTTCATACCTCCTGACTGGGTTATCCTGCTATGTTTTATTTGCTTGCTTACACTGATTTTGCATTACATTGCATTGCTTGCATATGTGGATAAGCCTTATTTATGTATTACCTTCCTTTTGGGGGCACCTGACATCTGGGGCAAGAAAGACTAAAGGACATGGCGTCGGCTGTGTCTTATATACTCTGGCCTTCCTGACATCAGAAGAGTAAGCGACGACAACCGACGCCGGACCAAGAATTTGGAATTCGGCCGACCGAGGGACCGCCTGACGGCTGAAAACCCATCTGTGATTACTGCAGCTGTATTAGCACTCGAACATCTACATTTATGGTAGGTACAAAACTGTACTGTTCCTGACTCCCACAAGTTCCTTTTCAAAAATCCTATTGCAGATCCAGAAACTATTTCTCAGGGGCCCAAGGGTATTAAGGCTTCTACTGCTAAAAATCCTACCTCTTCTGATAGACTCCAGGGCGCTGGATAGATGGGGTAAACATGTTTATACTTCAGCAACCTTGGCAATCATAGCTTTAAACTGCCAATTTCATATGCTAAAATATCAGCAATATGTCATTGGACTGCTTAAACAGAAAATGATGTTGATTCCTGACTGTGTGGAAAATAAAGATTTACAGGATTTAATGCATTCTGCTGAACAAGTTGGAAAACCATACTTTGCAATGTGGTTTTGATTCTTTAGAGGCCTCTTGTAGGGCTGCTGTTACTGGGTCTATGCTTAGAAGGCATGCATGGCTTAAGGAGCAATCTTTGCCTGATCATGTTAAAGCTAAATTGTTGGATGCTCCTTTACATCAGGACCGCCTGTTTGGCAACAAGGTTGAAGAAGTTCTTAAAAAGATGAAAGATAAAGCTAAATCTATGCAAACTGTTAATGATTTTTTTACAAGTGCAGCCTCCTACATTTAGTAGGCACTGGCCTACTAAGAATTGGTCCTTTCCAGTCCCTTCCAGGTCTTCTCAAGCCGAGCCCAGACACAGCAAAACCCCCAGGTTTCAGTGCCAGGGGACTCTCAGAACTAAGCAGTGGGAGACCTCCACTTCCAAATCTGGGAATAACAAGACACACACACCCCTATGGTAAACAGTCTCAATGACTTCCTTTTAAAATTTCCAAGCACTTATCTCCTGACCACCCATTTTGGGGGAAAGATTGCTCTTCATGCAAAGAACTGGGAACTCATAACCCAGGACAAATGGGTTTTAAATATAGTGTCCCAGGGATGAAAATTTCATTTCCACACGTTGCCAACACCAAATGGGTGCTGGCTCTGCCCCCAAATCAGTGGGCAGAGGCTCAAAAACAAGTACTTTCTCTCTTAAGCATGGGGGCTATTCAACTGGTACCAGAAGAGGAAAAGGGACAAGGTTTCTACTCCAGACTTTTCCTGGTAACCCAGAAAAGACAAATCATGGCGTCCAATCCTAGACCTGTCTACTCTAAACACCTTTCTGGAGATTCCAAAATTCAAGATGCTTACTCTTCACCAATTACTTCCTATGCTAGGCAAAGACACCTGGTTGGCAACACTAGATTTAAAAGAAGCATACCTGCACTTCCCAATCAGGGAATCTTGCAGAAGAAACCTACGCTTCAAAGCAGGCTAAATGCATTATCAGTTCTCTGCACTACCCTTTGGCTTTCTACTGCACCCAGGGTATTCACAAAGTGCCTGGCTCCAGTTATTGCATTTTTGCAGGCAAAGAAGTATTCAAATATACCCATATCTGGACAATTGTCTAATTCAGGCAGAAAGCCAGGGCATACCTTTGAATCATCTGGCATTTGTAAAAAGGGTTCTAACTTGTCTGGGGTACACCATAAACGAAAATAAATCACAACTGGTACCTGTCAACATATTACATTCCTGGTAGCAAGCTTGAATACAACTTCCCAGATGGCTTACCTAACACCAGAAAAGCAAATTCATTTGATAACCTATTTCAAACAAGTGGCCACAAAAACCCTGCTATCTGCAAGACAAATACTGCAAGCCTTGGGGTTCATGGCCTCCTGCATATGAGGAAACTACAGTGGTATCTAAAAAGCCTATGGAGTCAACATTCTCACAGCCTAGAAACAATGATTCCTGCCATACCTTGCCTACGGTTCCTTTGGTGGGCAAAGGCCTGCCACCAAAACAAGGGACTACCATTCACACTACCCCCTGCCGCCAAAACCCTAACAACAGATGCATCAGACAATGCATTGGGGGGGGGGGCTCACCTGGCAGGGAAGTGCATTCAGGGCAAATGGAACCCAAGTCAAATGCACCTACATATCAACAAAAAAGAAATGTTAGCTGTACAGAATGCTCTGACAGCCTTCAAGGACTACATTCTTCCAGGACAACTAATGGTAAAGATGGACAACACCACGTTTATATGGTACATAAACAAGCAGGGGGGTACACATTCCTACCCCCCTCTGCAGACTAGCCATGACATTGTGGAATACAGCCTTGAGCTACCAAGTGCACCTACAAGCTCAATTCCTGCCAGTAAAATTAAATACACTGTTAGACGGACTAAGCAGAAAACTCATGGACCCACACGAGTGAAAACTGGAACCAAGGATTTTCAACATGTTGACAAGTGAATGGGGGTGCCCAGACATAGACCTATTTGCCTCCCCCCAGAACTACCAATTGGACAAGTTTTGCACAAGGACTCCCCACAAACAAGCCTGGAAAGTGGATGCTCTGTCCTTCAGCTGGAGAAACCTATCAGTCTACACCTCCCCCCCCCACACTGCCTCTGCTCTCCAAAGTTCTACTAAAAGTCAAACAGGACAAACCAAGGATGATTTTGATTGCTCCAGACTGTCTGCGCCAACACTGGTACCCCCTCCTGCGCAGTGTGTCTCAGTTATCGCCATGGCACCTGCCTCAGACCCCTTCCCTGCTGTCGCAGCAGGAGAACCAGATTCTGCACCCTCAGCTTCCAACATTGAACCTTACAGCCTAGCTAATTACTTAAACTCACCCTTATCATCCCTCAGCAAACCTGTGATGGATGTCATCTTAGAGGCAAGGAGGCCTAGTACTAGAAAATCATATGCTGAAAAATGAAAAAGATTCTGTGCCTGGAACCAATCTCAAGGGATGAGCATAGCAGCACCCAATTTACCTCAGAGTTTGCAATACTTGACTGAGATGCTTCACAAGGGCCTGTCTTTTTCCTCCATTAAAATCCACGCCTCAGCCATTTCAGCTCATTATAACAAAGAACCTCCCCTCTTCTCTCATCCTCTGCTCAAGCAGTACCTCAGAGGGGCCAAAAATTTGAGACCACCCAGGAGAGCTCCAACCCCTGCCTGGGACCTTAACTTTGTATTGGAGAAACTCACTCTACCCCCTTTCGAGCCAGCTGCTACTGCAGACTTAAAATTTATTTCTTGGAAAACAGCTTTCCCTTTAGCAATCATTTCAGCTAGAAGGATATCTGAATTACAGGCCCTTATGGCAGTGGAGCCTTTCATCATCTTTCATGCGGACAGGGTATCACTCAGGACCAATCCATCCTTCATGCCCAAGATGGTATCCAGTGTGGCTCTTAATCAGGCCATTCATTTGCCAACCTTCTTTCCCAATCCACAGAACAAAGGGGAATGGATTCTGCATTCCTTGGATGTGCACAGACAACTTAGATTCTACTTAGACAGGACTAAACCTCAAAGAAAATCTGAACAACTGCTGGTAGCATTTGCTGCAGGGGCAGAGGGGAAGGCTATTTAAATGGATAAGCCATTGCATTCATTTCTGCTATAAGCACCATGGAAAACCTATCCCCCAGGGGATCAGATCTCACTCCAACAGGCCTGCATCTACTTCTGCAGCCTTTCTCAGAGATGTTCCTACCATGGACATCCTAGAAGCTGCTACCTGGAGTTCTGTACATACTTTCACCAAGCATCATCATTTGCCAATTTTCTCTAAATCCAGAACTGGCTTTGCCACTGCTGTATTGCAGAGCCTTATAGCTGGCCCTAATGCTATATAAAATCCTCCTCCCAACCATAGCTTTGGGAATCTACCCAAATGTAATGACTGCAACAGTGAAACATGAAGAACATAGTACAGTTGTGTACGCTTACTATAAATGTAGATGTTCAAGTGTATTCACTGTTGCAGTCCTGGTTACCCTCCCTAACTTCTGGCTGTACTTCTACTTTCCTTTACTATGCTTAAAAGCCTTTTTGGTGTATTTGCTTTTTTTTTGTTGGAAGTATACCTTTGTGTTTTTATGTTTATTTGCTCCCCATTACGGGGGCATCTGACATCTAGGGCAAGAAAAACTGATGTAATGGAGTCAGCTGCATGTTTTATACCCCTGACATTATGGAAGAAGGGACAGCAACTGACGCAGGACCCAAGACTTTGTTAATCAGGCCGACTGAGGGCCACCTACAAGCAGATTACCCCAAATGTAATGACTGCAACAGTGAATACACTCGAACATCTACAACTGTACTTTCCAACATCTCCTGTACCTCTTCCCTCAGGGTCTGTCTGACTCTCTCAGGCACCCTATAAGGGTACTGCCTAATAGGCCTTTGGGGTCCTGTATCCACCTGGTGCTGCACCAGTTGGGTGCACCCTGGTTTCTCAGTGAACATGTCCCCAAATTCCTGCAACACTGCTCGGATTTCTCAAACCTGGGTAGGAGATAGCTGCTGGGACATTGCTACCCCTTCCACCGAGTCGTCAGACCGAGCCTCACTGAGGAGATCAGTTCCCAGATCTCCATCAGACTCCTCCCGCAGTCCACTGCAAATGCTCAGCACAAGGGGCTCCCTATCATGATAAGGTTTCATCATGTTAACATGGTACAATTTGTGCCCCTGCCATCTGCCTAGCAGTTCCACCATGTAGTTAACATCACTTACCTTTCTTACCACCTTGTAGGGTCCCTCCCAAGCTGCTTGCAGCTTGTTGTGTCTGACAGGAATGAGAACCATTACCTGCTGCCCCACAACATACTCTCTAGCTCGAGCATTCCTGTCATACCACACCTTTTTATGTTGTTGAGCTTCTGCCAGGTTCTCCTGGGCCAAGCCCATTAGTTCCCTGAGCCTTATCTTGAGGTTTAGGACATATGCCAAGACAGACTCCTTGTGAGACTCGCACTCACCTTGCCCACTCATCTCGAATTAAGTCTAGAGGTCACCTCACCCTATGCCCATACAGCAACTCAAAGGGTGAAAAACCTGTGGATTCCTGGGGAACCTGCCTGTAAGCAAACAGATGGGGCAAATATTTGTCCCACTCCATCTTAAACTGATCTGCAAATGCCCATAGCATGGACTTGATTGTAGAGTTTAACCTCTCAACAAGACCATTAGTCTGGGGATGGTAGGGGGTGGTCTTCATGTGCTTCACCCCACATGACTTCCACAGACAAGCCAGCAGGTCTGACATGAAAACTGACACCTCTGTCAGACAATATTTCTTTTGGGAAACCCACCCTGCTGAAAATCTCTAACAAAGCATTTGCCACCTTCTCTGCCTCAACGGAGGACAAAGCCATTGCCTCAGGGTATCGTGTAGCATAATCCACTACCACTAGGATATACTTTTTCCCTGTGGAACTTGGGGTACTTAGAGGACCCACAATATCCATAGCTACCCTCTGAAATGACTCATCAAAGGAGCTCTCACCTTTTCTCCTGCCTTGCCTACCTTTTGGTACTGCTCACAGATCCTGCTGTACCCTGTTACATCTATGGAAATTCCAGGCCAATAGAAATTCTGCATAATACACCTCTTTGTACGTTTTATGCCCATATGACCTGCAAAGGGAATATCATGGGCTATGGCTAGAAGTGCCAGACGGTAGGCTCTAGGCACTACCAACTGTTGTACTCTCTCACCTTGTAGCTCTCCCTCAGGGGTCCACTCTCTGTATAGTAACCCTTTGTCCCAGTATACAGATTCCCCCTTCCTTTGAGAATCAGGTGCCTCCCTAGCTACCTGCCTCAGGCCTTGCAATGTAGGGACTGAGAGCTGAACCTGTCTCAACTCTGTCCTTGTAACCCTTCCCAGCTTCCCTTCCACAGGAAGTCTGGCGTCCTCTGACAGTGGTGCATGGTTACTACTACTCACCTCTACCTTTGCAGTCACTCTGTCCAAGGGACCATCAGTACCCACAAGCAGCTGTGGCTCACCTTCAGTCTCACTGCTGCAAAGTAGCTCCCTCCCTGAAGTAACCACCTCACCAGTCCTGGCTGCAAGTATGCAGTCTTTCTGGGTCTCTCCCAGGCTACCAGACCCACTGGCTGCCTTTTCCACCCTCCCAGTCAAGGTGAACCCTAGCCAAAGGTATTTGGAATGGGATCCCTCCTAAAGCCCTGACTGGAGTAGACTGCCCAGGCAAGTAGTGCTCCTCTGTAACCATTGCAGGCTTTAAAATGGTTATATCAGAGGCTGTGTCTCTCTTGGCAATGGCCTCTTTGCCATTCACTACAGTAAGATATATCCTCTGGTGGTAGTTTCGTACCCTTGTTGCCCCAAGACAATCTACTATTGGCATTTTGTCTTTCCCACTTACTGGCTCCCTCACCTTTGGTTCCCCACCTTGCCTGCGTGAACACCTGTATACCACATGGCCCCACTGGTTGCATTCAAAACATTTAACCCTAGCTTCTGGACGTGTACCTGGACTAGTGGCTTCCCCTGCTACTGGCAGATTCTGTTGGGGCAGTCTGTGCTGCCCACCATAGGTTCCTTTAGACCCATGAGAAGTACTGGGGGTCCCTTTCCTGTGCAGGGCTGCTCTGCTTGCCAGGTATAGGTCTCCCTTGTTCCCCAACTCATCTGAAGTAGCACATTGTCTATCAGCTAACTAGATCCTCATGTCCTCAGGCAAAGTGCTAAGGGCTTGTTTCTCACCAAAAGGTCTGCCAGCCCTTCAAAAGTGGCGACCTGACATCCACTCACCCAGCTGTGAAAATAAGTGTTCAGTTCAGCAACATATTCACACATACTTTCATCTGCCTTGCGTCTATGCTCATGAAACATTTTCCTATATATTTCAGGTGTTAGCTTAAAACATTCTATAAAAGACCTTTTTTTTACAGCAGTATAATCAAAACATGCAATGTCAGACATTTTAGCCAATGCATTTATAGCTTTACCATGGAGTAAGGGGGTCAGGAACCGTACCCAGAGCCTTTGGTCAACACTATACTGTTTGCATACCCTCTCAAACATATGAATGAAACTATCAAAATTATCCCCCTTTTTAAATTGCGGAAGAAATTTACTGACCTGTTGTGCTTCTGGGGTCCAGTTAGTCCCTTCCCCATCACCTCCATGACTCTGGTGAAGAGTCAGCATATGTTCGTGTTTCACTGCTGCAGTCATTACACTTGGGTTATCCTGCCGTCAGGCGGTCCCGCAGTCGGCCAGAGTTCCAAAGTCTTGGTCCGGTGTTGGTTGCTGTCGCTTCTTCCCTGACGTCAGTGCGCCAGGGGTATATAAGATGCAGCCAACGCCATTTTCTTCAGTCTTTCTTGCCGCACAGTGCCCGAAGCAAAAGCAGTTCGCAAGTGCCGGTCGGCCGACTCCTGAGATTTTCAATTTGAATTTCAGAACCGAAGTCTTCTATAAAGCTAAGTACCCTGTTGGGGAAACTTTTTCTTGCCTCAGACCGAAGTCAGTAAAAGTTAATAATTGTATCTCTTGTGGGAAGCAAATACCGCATAAGGATTTTCATTCTTACTGTATTCCATGCCTAGGCCCAGACCACGACATCACTAGTTGTCGGTTTTGTGCTAGATTTAACAAACGCACTATTAAACGTCGGTTTGATTTTGCTCGCCATTACTTTGGCCGAAGGTTTAATTATACCATGCCGTCGGAACAACCAACGACTGGAATACACAAAAAACACAAAGACAAGGATAAGGACAGGCATCTGAGGTCCAAAACTGATGATGAAGCCTCTTCTAGGCCAGTCACCGGTTCTCAGTGAGGTGCTTTCGCAGCCCCTGACACCCGCTACCTCAGAGCCACAGGCCGCCTCTGACTCCCACGTGGAGATGTCTAGGCCTCTGGATACTCAAGGTGTTGGGCCTACGGAAACTAATCCTTCAGATGGGTCCAGAGCCGGCATCGGCTTCTGAGGGTGTTTTCAGACCTTCACAGCTTACCATAAAAACTACAGCCAAGTCTAAAACTCCATTAAAGACAAAGAAGCAAGTACAGCATTCACCTGGACAGGCCTCCATGCCTAAAAAACAAATGCTTAAAATGGCCGAAGACTTACTCTGATCAGGAGTTCCCATCCCCCTCCTGATAAAAGGCCTAGGCAGGATACAGACTATGATTCCTCTGACCAGGTTTCCATTTCTTCTGATTCCTCATCGGACCATGGATACTCTTTACCCCCCTATGAGGACTCAGATGCTGAAGAATCTATTCCTTCAGCCTCTCCTCCTGAGGATTATTCTTTTGGGGAAACTTTACATACCATGAGGGAGCATTTCCACTGGGAGGGCCAGGATTACTCAGAATCCACGAAAAGGCTCAGAGACTTTCTCTTATTACCTCAGCACAAACCCCTGGCTATTCCGCCAGTATTAGATATTGTGGATGATGTTTTCTCTGAATCCAGTTTAAATCCTGATTCTTTGCCCCCTGCACCAGTCAAGCCAGACAGATACTACAGAGTCCCTGACTCACAAATTTCTTTACAAAAACCCTGCTGCTGATCCAGAAACTATTTCCCAGGGTCCCAAAGGGGTAAAGGCTTCCACGGCTAAGAATCCAGTTCCCTCTGACAGGGATTCTAGAGCATTAGACAGATGGGGAAAGAAAGTTTACACTTCTGCTACTTTAGCAGTGAGGACTTTAAATTGCCAGTTCCACATGCTTAAATACCAGCAATATTTAATGCCTCTGTTAAAACAGAAAATGATTACAGTTTCAGAACATCCTGACTATAAGGAAATGCAGGAATTATTGCATGCAGCTGAACAAGTAGGAAAACATACTTTGCAATGTGGATTTGATTCAGTAGAGGCTTCCTGTAGAGCAGCAGTTACAGGATCTGTGATTTGAAGGCATGCTTGGTTAAAAGAACAAGCTTTACCTGATAATGTTAAGGCTAAATTATTGGATGCTCCTTTACAGCAGGATATTCTGTTTGGTGTTATGGCAGAAGAGGTTTTAAAGAAAACGGAGGATAAGGCAAAATCTATGCAAACAGTAAATGATTTCTTACAGGTACAGCCACCTCGATTTAGTAGAAATTGGCCTTCAAAAAATTGGTCCTTTCCAGTGTCAGACAGAACACAAAGAGGCAGATCTCAGCCCCAAGGCTCTTACAGACCACGAAATTGGGGTGCTACTACCCCAAAAGGAGGTGAAGACAAGTCACAACCTTACAGGAAACAGTCCCAATGACTTCCCCTTCAAATGCCAAACTCTTTCCTTTTGGCAGCTCCCTTGGGGGGAAAACTAGCACTTTTTTTGCAAAATTGGCATATAATCACCCAAGACAAATGGGTTCTGAACATTGTGTCTCAAGGTTACAGGTTCCACTTTCACACACTACCAAGGCTAAAAGAAATGCCAAACCTACCAGAGAATCAATGGGCAGAGACACAAAAACAAATCACAGCCCTCATGGACATGAGAGCTATCCAAAAAGTGCCACAACAGGGACAAGGATTTTACTCAAGACTCTCCTTGGTTCCCAGAAAGGACAAAGCCTGGAGACCCATACTAGACCTTTCTACTCTAAATACTTACCTGGAGGTTCCAAAATTCAAAATGTTGACACTACAGCAGCTTCTTCCCATGCTGGGCAAGAAGGCTTGGCTTGTTACTTTGGACCTCAAAGAGGAATACCTGCATGTCCCTATCAGACAAAATTGCAGAAGATACCTCAGATTCCTAGCTGGTTCAATGCATTACCAATTCTCTGCACTGCCTTTTGACTTCTCTACTGCGCCCAGGATCTTCACAAAGTGCCTGGCACCAGTAATTGCATTTTGCAGACAAAAAGGAATTCAGATATATCCATACCTGGACGACTGCCTTATTCAAGCAGAGAGCAAGGACATTCTTCTAAAGCATCTGGCGTTTGTAAAAAAATTGCTAATTTGCCTAGGGTACACAGTAAACGAAAAGAAATCAAAACTAGTGCCCTCACAACAGATAATATTCCTGGGTGCCAGCTTAAATACAATGGCCCAGATGGCTTATCTCACGCCAGACAAGCAAGGACAACTGACTCAGTACTTTCAACTGATGGCAACAAAGACCCGACTCCCTGCAAGAAAAATTCTGCAGGCCTTGGGATTCATGCATCTTGCATACTTCTAATTCCATATGCCAGACTGCATATGAGGAAATTACAATAGTACCTAAAAAGTGTTTGGACTCAGCACTGTCACAGTTTGGAAGCTGTAATACCTCTAATTCCCTGCCTACAACAAGAGTTTTGATGGTGGGCACAGGCATGTCACCTCAACAAGGGACAGCCTTTCACTCTACCCACAGCCAGGCAGACACTAACAACAGATTCTTCGGATTACGCCTGGGGAGCACACATGGCAGAAAAATGTATTCAGGGCAAGTGGACCGCAGACCAAATGCATCTTCACATCAATCAAAAAGAGATGTTGGCTGTACAAAATGCCCTAACAGCTTTCGAGGACCTTCAGCATCCAGGACAACTATTATTAAGGACAGACAACACCACAGTTATGTGGTACATAAACAAGCAAGGGGGCACTCATTCTTATCCCCTATGCAGACAAGCCATGACGTTGTGGAACACAGCTCTAACCTATCAAGTTCATCTGCAAGCACAATTCCTGCCAGGAGAGAAAAATATACTGGCAGATGACTTAAGCAGAAACATCATGGATTCTCACGAGTGGAAATTAAATCCACAAGTATTCAGTATGATAACGCAGAAATAGGGTTGCCCAGACATAGATCTTTTTGCCACCCCAGAGAATTGCCAACTACAAAAATACTGCACAAGGACTTATCACACACAAGCATGGAAAGTGGATGCGCTCTCGTTCAGCTGGAAAAGCCTAAAAGTTTATGCCTTCCCACCACTGCCTCTCGTTTCAAAAGTACTCCTAAAAGCCAGACAAGAGAAACCACAGATGATCCTGATTGCCCCAGACTGGCCACGCCAGCACTGGTACCCAATCTTAAAGAACTTAGCTCAAGGCTCACCATGGATTCTACCTCAAACTCCACACCTTCTGACTCAACAAGACAATCAGATCCTGCATAGTCAGCTCAAAACTTTAAACCTGGCTGCATGGCAGATTCATTAGTCAAACAGACAACACCACTCTCTAAAGCTGTTATGGATGTCATTTTGGAGGCCAGGAGGCCTAGCACCAGGAAATCTTATTCAGAAAAGTGGAAGAGATTCTGTGCCTGGAACCAGGCTCAAAGCTTTGACCCTCTTGTCCCAAATATTCCTCAGATATTACAATACTTGACTGAGATGCTGGACAAAGGACTGTCCTTTTCATCCATTAAGATCCACGCCTCTGCCATCTCGGCTCATTACAACACAGATCCTCCTATTTTCTCTCATCCATTGCTAAAACAATATCTCAGAGGGGCTAAAAACATAAGACCAACCCGGAGAGCACCAACACCAACTTGGGACCTCAATTTTGTCTTGGAAAAACTAATTTTACCTCCTTTTGAGCCAGCCAATTCAGTAGAATTAAAATATATATCATGGAAAACTGCTCTGCATCTGGCAATAACCTCAGCAAGAAGAGTCTCAGAGTTACAGGCACTAATGGCAGTGGAACCTTTCATCATTTTTCACCAAGACAGGGTTTCTTTAAGGACAAACCCTTCATTTATGCCTAAGATGGTATCCAGTCTGGCTCTTAACCAAACTATTTCATTTGCCAACTTTTTATCCAAATCCCCAGAATAAAGGGGAGAGACTTCTGCATTCCTTGGACATACACAGACAATTACGTTTCTACTTGGACAAAACAAAAGCTTTCAGAAAAACTGAGCAATTGTTTGTAGCATACGCTGCAGGATCACAGGGAAAGGCTATTTCAAAGCAGACCATTTCTAAGTGGATAGGACACTGTATTCGGTTCTGCTACACACAGCATGGGAAACCTGTACCTACTAACATTAGGCCACATTCCACCAGGGCAACAGCCACTTTGACTGCCTACCTTAGAGGAGTACCTACCAAAGATATCTTGGAGGCTGCAACTTGGAGTTCAGTGCACACCTTTACTAAGCATTATCACTTGCCTATCTATTCTAGATCCAGAGCTGGCTTTGCCACTGCAGTGCTGCAGGGCCTCATAGCCACCCCAAATCCTCTATAGAACCAGCCACCCTAACTCAGCTTTGGGATTCAACCCAAGTGAATTGACTGCAGCAGTGAAACACGATGAACATAGTACAGTTTTGTACCTACCATAAATGTAGATGTACGAGTGTCTTCACTGCTGCAGTCCAGGTTACCCACCCGCCATCCTCTCTTTCTTGGCTGGGACTTATCTATACCTTTCAACCCTGTACTACCTGTGTGGTGTATTTGCTGGTAACTGAAGGTTTTGTTGTTTACCTTTTTTGTATGTTTTATTACCATTATGTATTGCCTACCTATTTGGGGGCACCTGACATCTGGGGCAAGAAAAACTGAAGAAAATGGCGTCGGCTGCATCTTGTATACCCCTGGTGCACTGACGTCAGGGAAGAAGCAACAGCAACCGATGCCGGACCAAGACTTTGGAACTCTGGCCGACTGCGGGACCACCTGACAGCAGGATAACCCAAGTGTAATGACTGCAGCAGTGAAGACGCTCGAACATCTACATTTATGGTAGGTACAAAACTGTACTTTCCCTCTCATGCCTCCTCTGATGCTCCTTTTCTTCGGCTTCTATCTCCAAACACCTGACCTCCAACTCAAGTCTCTTTAGCTACAGCTGGATTTTTAAGTCCACTGCAGAAAGGTTGAGCTGTCCATTCTCCGAGGATATTGCATCTCCATTGCCAGTCTGATTGTCCTTCGCAGAAAGGTTGAGCTGTCCATTCTCTGAGGATATTGTATCTCCACTGCCAGTCAGATTGTCCTCCTGCATGCTGATTTCTGATGCAGCTGTAACCAATGCTGCAATCAGGTCTGTCTTAGTCAGGTTTCCATGCACCAGTCCCCTAGCCTGGCACATCTCTGCCAGCTGGCTCCTTGTCAGCTTTCCATACTCCTCTGCTGACATGCTGCCTGCTCACCCTGACTAACTAAGCTAACAAAAGAAGTAAAACAATTGTGATCTGAACTCTGAGTATTCACTACGTGGCTAATTTAGAGTACAAAACACCACCAGAGATCACTGTGCATAAGCTACAGGATTCACTCTACCCACACCACTACAAGCCAATTAGTATTTGCCAACCAATTAATATGTCATGTGGATATCCCAACCACTGCAAACCAATTAATATGTGATGCCCGTGCCCTGGCCCAGCAATCAAGGAGCCTCGATCCTCACCATCAACACCAGAGAGGACATCCCAAATATGAGGAAAGGATAACAAATACACACAGTAAAGTAAAGTACAATTTCCCTTAAGTGCACACAAATATCACAGTCAGTTTGGGGATGGTTGCTCCCTAGGTCCCCAATAAGACTCCCCACTGGCACAGCTATAGGGTCCAGAACTCAGCCTAGCTAGCAAGCTAACCTCCAGTACCCTCTCTGTCCAAACAGTGCTTTGTGTCCCTGCCCAAGTAGCTGAGACAGACACACACACACACACACACTTTGAGATAAGTATTTATACAACTTCACAGACACTCCTGGGAAAGGCTGACACAGATTCTCCAGCTATGCCCCTTTACCCAGACTATATGGTAGTAATTACTGCCACCACCAGCTAATAATTATCAGCTACCCAAAGGCCCTTAAAATGGTATCCAATTATTACTGTGCAATATTATCCAATAGTAGTGTAACTTAAGTAATCAAGGCTGCTTGGAAGGGCTTATTACAGGATCACTTATAAGCATGCAATGTACTCTAGAGCTTAATTATCTCTACATAAACCAGCCACGGTTAAAAGGTTTTAAAATATTTAATAAATAATTAAAACCACAAGACAATACTACTGCACCACAGTGCTATTCAAGAGTTCAGAGATCACACAGAAACTTAAAATAATTCAGTAGTACAGTTCTGACATAACAGAAAAACACTTGGTCTAATCTTTATAGTCCTAGCTATTTCTACAAGAAAACACACTTCTAAGATAACTTACTTAAGACAACAGGCAGTGCTGTAGGTTGGATATCAAGACAAAAATGCTCAATAATCTCTGGTTCTCACTGTTTAAATTGAAACTGCAGTTCTGCTAAACATGACATCATCTTTTACACCTTCCTGGTTCCCAGGCCACACAAAGTGCATTTACATTCTTTTACACTTAGAGCAATAAAGGACATTCCACATGTACATTCTGGCCATTAACTTTAGCCTTAAAACAATAGGCAGGAAGCCTTCATCTAGCTGGACCAGAGCCGAATTGTAAAACATCAAAGGCAGTGAAGAAATAATTTTAATTTCAGAGAACAGATGTGAAATGTGTGACTTGGTTTTCCTTACAGCAGATGACAATGTTGCCACATTGTTTTAAGTTCAACATTCACAATATTTACAAATAATAGAATTATGTATCAAATTCTATTTGGCTAGGCTGGCAGCCTTCACCCATCTCTACCCAATTTTCACATACTCTGAGACAGGCTCATCAGCCTCTACTGTTTGGGTGCATCTTACTGCGATATCTAACTTCCACATTTGTTTCAATGGTTCATCACTGATGTCACATAAACTTTGTAAAGCCTTTTTGAAAGGAACCTTAATGCTCAGACCTCCAGATAAAGAATGCTCTACTCCATTGGGATTTGAATTTGGTACTTCAGTCTCTTATTTCTCCCTCTTTTGAACCTTCAGCAAGTTGTGACTTAAAATTCTTGTTCTGGAAAACCTTATTTTTAATAGCTATCACTTCTGCCAGGAGAATATTGGAAATACAAGCCTAGTCCTGTAAACCTCCCAACTAAATCTTTCATAAGGAAGGACAGGATCTCACTACAGACAAATCCTTCCTTTTTACCAAAGGTTGGTTGAGTCAAATATCAGTCAGACTTTACATCTCCCAGTCTTTTTTCACAGCGTTTTCAACAAAGGGGAATACTGTCTACACTTACTAGATAGACAATTTAATTTCTACCTTCACAGAACAAAGGATATTAGAAAATCTGACCAGCTATTTATTACCTTTACTTCAGTCTCTTTAGGCAGTCCAGTATCTAAAGTTACCCTGGTAAAACGGCTTAAGGACTGTATCACCTTTGTTTACAAAAGAAAGGGACCCCATCCACCAGGACCTGTAAAAGCACATTCAACAAGAGCTATAGCAGCATCTGCAGTTTTTCATGCCAGAGCTTCTTTAGATGATATTTTTGCAGCAGTAGTTTGGGCATCTCCTCATACCTTTATTACTCATTACAAACTGGACCAGGTCTCTATGGGATGTACATCATTTGGCTCGATGGTGCTCAGGAATATTCCTCCATGAGACCTCCGAAGATTCAGGTAGCTAGGGACTCTGTCCCACAGTCAAGGATTATGTGAAGATTGACAACATCAGATAAAGAAGTTATGTCTTGCCATAACGTTTCATCTGTGTTATCGATCTTCACTAATCCTTGACATTTCCTCCCTCCTTCCCCCTGCTTTTAGAACTCTTGGTGGATCGAATATTCCCAAAGACTGGCTTCATAATAGGGAAACAGATATGGTCTCTTATCTATTATTTCTTGTCTGTTACTACAGTTTGCAAACTTGATTTGGGGTAATTTGGTGAGGAGCATTGTGAGTACAGCTTAGCTTAAGAATTTTGGAAGGTGCAAGCGGGAATAACTGCCAAGTCAGTTCCAAGACTCTGATCTTGTAGCCCAGGCAGGTATGACCCTAGCCCTGAGTAGCATCCTGCCATCGCATAGAATGATACCGCAGTACAAGGACAAAATGATTGACTTCAACAATTGGCTAAGCTTCTGGTGTCATTCTAAGGGGATCCAGTATCTGTCTGCCTGGGACAACATGGTCGACAGACCACGATGCTTTTCCACAGATGGCCTGCACCTATCGCCCCTGGGATTCTGAATACTGGCTAAGATTCTTGCCGCCCCTATAGTGTCTTTTTTAGGCAAGGTTCAAATGACAAATTCACCACTGTAACAGGAACAGGCAAGCAAAAACTGAGGGTAATGCTACTCAGTGCTAGAAGTCTAAATCTCAAAATGCACTCACTCGAGGTACTCCTTAATATGCAGAACATCAATATCTGTGCAGTGACTGAGACCTGGTTCAAGGCTGTAGAGAGCACCCCTGCATTACCAGGCTATAACTCATACCACAGTTTTCGGCCATCTAACCTGGACCAGAACACCAAAGGCGGAAGTGTGTCCATATTCATTAAGGATATCCACACCTCCAGGCTAGTTGCGCAGCATAATGCATCTGAGGTTATCCAAGTGCAACTATCTCTTGGCAAAACTGTAATCCAAATTGTAGCTTGCTACAGATTCCCCACCATGGCCCAGGATTCCCACTCCTATTTTCTTGATGTACTGGAAAATATTGGGGTTCAACCAAACACCCTATTAATGGGCGATTTTAACTACCCCACCATTAACTGGGAAAATTACTCGTACCAACTCCTTTGCTCAATGCTTTCTGGAATTCATAAATTCCAATGCCCTGGTTCAACTTATCCACATCCCCACCAGGGGCAGTAATATCCTAGACCTAGTCATTACCGAGTGACCGGTGTTCCACACCTGAAGTCAACTCCTCATTGGTTAGATCTGACCATAAGCTAATCACCCTAGATATCTGCATCCCACTCACCATTAAGGAAACCACGGTAAAAAATTTCTCCAAAGCCAACTTCATGCTTCTTAAGACAGAATTGGCGAACTTCATGACACCCATGCAGATGGACAATACAGTTATGACTGCTGAATCCTACACAAAGGCACTCTATAAGCACTTACACAAGTGCATGGATCGTGCTATCCCAAGACAGTATCCTCCAAAAAAAGGAAGCCAAATCTGGTGGTCCCCTGCCATAAACAAACTCTACAACAAAAGGAAGAAATTTGCAAAAGAGAGTAAAATCCTATGAGTGGAGGAACTCCCTGGTCAGCTTCAGTAAGAAGCTGAGATCCCTAATGAGATCCTCCAAAGCTAGCTACAAAAACAAAATCACCACTGATTCTAAGGGCAACCACAAAGCATTCTATAGCTTTGTCAAGAATCTCAAGGGTAACACCCAGATCTGCTTTGAGTTACAGCACAATGGCACAAAAATTACAGAAGCAACTGATATTGCCAACATCCTGACAGGTTCAGTGCTAACTTTACAATCCTCCACCTCACCCCCTAAAGGGCCCATATCTATACAGGAAGAATGCAGAGTCCCTGTAATCACATCTATGCAGGTAAAAGCTGCACTCTCTAAAAACCAAAAAAACAGCATCCATGGGACTGGACAGCATCCCAGGCTGCGTTTTACACGAACTTCAGAACAAACTGGCTCCCCACCTAAGCACCATGTTCAAGCATAGTCTCACTTCAGGCTTTGTGTCCACTGAATGATGCACAACAACAGTTATCCCACTCCACAAAGGGGGAGCCACCGCTGATCCTGGGAACTATTGCCCTATTAGCCTGATGAGCCTGGTCTACAAGACCATGGAACTCATAAACAGACATTAGTAACCTCCAAACTCTGGACCCCACCCAGTTTGGGTTTGTGAAAAGCAGGTCTTGCCTTCTGAACCTGATCGACTTTAAGGCAGTCACCAAAGCCGTAGACAAGGGTAAGATGATTCACACAGCCTATCTTGACCTTGCCAAGGCTTTTGACACCATCCCCCATTCTGGAATTATAGCTAAACTCACTAAACTATGTATAAATCTCTACATCACAAGATGGGTTGCCAACTGGCTCATTGACATAACCCACACTGTAAAAGTTGCAGACTCCAAATCTAACTTCAAAGCAGTGACAAGTGGAGTACGACAGGGTTTAGTCCTGGGACCTCTCCTGCTTGTTATCTACTTCTCAAAATACAGGCTAACACAGAAGGCTTCTTGCTAATGAAGTTCACAGATGACTGCAAACTAGGAGCCATAGTCGAGTCCTGAAATGATGTGGACATCCTACAGAAGGGCTTCACTGAGACAGATGTCTGGTGTCAAAGGCATGGCCTCAAGGTCAATGCCAAAAAGTGCATTGTTATCCCCTTTGGTAAAACTCTGTACCCATGAACTACCACATAAATGGCAGTCTACTTAACGCCAAATGTGTGATAAGAGATTTTGGGACCCAGGTGGACAGTAGTCTCTCCTTTGATAATCACATCGCCTCACTAGTCAGGAAATCCTTCTATGTGGCACACCTCATCACAAAAGGGTTCTCATCCAGGAAAAAAGAGGTCATTGTTCCCCTCTACTCAGCACTCATTAGACCCATTGTAGAGTACAATGCCCCTTTTGGAATGTACCTCATAAGACATCTGCAGCAGCTGGAAAGGCCACAGAAGTACCTCACAAAGAGGATTACTGGCCTCAAACAGATGCCCTCCACTGACCGTCTCAAAAAACTCCAGCTTTACTCTGTAGCATATCACCCACTTTAAGGAGATCTCTGCCTAACATATAAAGCTATGTTAAACCCAGAGCTGTTGGACATGCTACACCTAAAGAAATCCCAATCCCAATCCCTCCGAGCTACACTCTCTAGGGACCTAAACCTTGTCACCACAATAAACAGGACATGTTGGAGGGATAGATTCCTGTCCCAGAGACTTACTATACTCTGGAACAAGCTACCTATCTATGTCAAGCAAAGTTCCTCATTAGCACTCTGAGAAAAATCTTGATGAGTGGATGGGAAATAGGAAATACACCCTAGGGATCACTTCTGTGGCTCTGCTCAACAGGGGCACAGGAAATTAACTTTCTTGGGTGGCGTAAGCCAGGGAACCTTGTTGGCTAGGCTTGCTTAGGCCCTTGGGCCAATAGCCTAGTACCTACCTATGAATTGAGTCCACAGTCAAGGATCAGTGAAGATTGACAAAACAGATGGAATGTTATGGTAAGATATAACTTCTCTTTTATATGCGCACCCCAACCAGACGGCAGCCTGGTTAACAACAGGAAAAACAATATTCCTACTTTTGAATGAACCACGAAGCTATCCTAAAACTATAGACCAATAACTGGCCTTCAGACGACATGAACTATACACTGGAAATGATGTCAACAGAGTTTATAGTCATTTAGAAGAAAACTAAATCATGACAATAGAACAAAAGGGTAATAAAAGAAAGTCATATGGAACAAAGGATCATTTACTGTTAAAGTCATAATGGAGAATTGTGAAGAATCTAAGTATGGCATGGATAGACTACAAAAAAAAAAAAAAGGCATTTCACAGTATCCCACATTCATGTAGAAGGGTGCTTAAAAATGTACAAAGTACACCCTACCCTGATCGATTACATCACATTGCCCATGAAATCGTGGCAAACCACTTTGCAGTTAAGCTGTGATAAAGGACAAATTATTATTTCAGGGATAAAAGTTCAAGGGGGATGTTCCACTACTCTTTTGTCTTGCACGTAACCCATTAAGCAGTCTACCTAACAGATTAGGTCATGACTACAACTTGGCTCCCAGCTAACAACGAAGTATAAAGACCTCTCATCTTTTTGTCGATGATTTAAAACAGTGCAGCTGATCAGATAAGGAACTGAAAGCACAACTGCAAGTGGTCAGTACTTCTTCAGATGATATAACAATGTCATTTGGTCTTGATAAACATGCAAAAGCAATGTTTAAAGAAGGAAAGCTGCAGCACCAAGATCATCAGTTTGGGACAGGAATGTGATATAAAACAGCTTGAGCAAGAGGAAGTGTATAAATATTTGGGAATTGATGAAAGATCAACAATAAAACATGAACAAATGTGCATAAAATTTAGTAAGGAATATTTTAGAAGACTAAAATAAATACTGAAAACAGTGTTGACACCTAGGAACAAAGTCCAAGCTATAAACCAATTTGCTTTTCCTGTCTTAACTTACAGTTTTTGAGTGATTGACTGGCCCCAAAAGATGTTAGGTTGGACAGGAAAACAGGAAGGATTCCTCATGCTCATCAAATGATTTATAAAAATCAGTGCATACCAAGTTTATATATCCCCCATTGAAGGAGGTGTGGACCTCTTTGAAATTGATACATGTATGGGTCTGCAATCGTGGAACTGCATACATATCTGCTGACCTCACAAGACCCAAACATAGTGAAAGTTGTGAAACATGGGGAGAATAAGTCTACAAAGACTTCCCTACTTAGTTTAGTAGAAGCTTATTGGTGTCAAGTGGGAATAGAAACCAAACCAGAAGTAGATAAAAAATCAGGCAGCAACTGAATGTGCCAAAAACAAAAGAAAGAATATGAGGTGAAGGATCAGTTAAGAAGGCAAGAAATGTGGAAAATGCACAAATATAATTGCAAGTATAGAAAACTCGAACAACCTCATGTTGATCAAGACTGAACATAGGATTGGTTAACAGGAGGTGAATTTAAATCAAAAGATGAAAGGTTAATATTGGCGGCTCAAGATACCTACATATTGGTTTATAAAGACCATTGAACATGTGGGAGAAACAGACAAATGTAGGTTTTGTAAAACAGAACTGAAAACTGTCACTGGTTATGATATACTAATGGCAGAAGGACTATATACTGAAAGGCATAATAATGTGGCAAGACTGTTGCACAGAGGACTGTGCAAACTTTATAATACTTAAGTAGCTGCAAAATAGTGGAAACATGAACCACAAAGCATCATAGAAAATGATGTTTATATCACACAGGGATCATCCATTACCAATAGTTTAAAAAATAGACATGAGAAAAGCAGATATAGTAGTCAGTGAAAAGAAGACAAAAGGAGCATTGATCATTGAAATTGCTACACCGTGACTACAATGTCTTACATACAGAGAGAGACAGTCATAAAATACCAGGATTTGCAGGCAGAAATGAGGGCAATGTGGAAGAAAGATACCCGTACAGTTCCAGTAGTAGTAGGAGCAACGTGTACAATCATACTTTGATATGTTACCGATGCATGTTACTCCGTATGAATTGCAAGAGGAGTCATTACTGGGTACATTGCGGGTGCTGCAAAGAGTACATGTTCATCGTGCATACAGCTGCAGTAATCACAGATGGGTTTTCTGCCGTCAGGCGGGTCCTCGGTCGGCCGAATTCCAAAGTCTAGGTCCGGCGTCGGTTGTTGTTGCTTTCTTTCCAGACGTCAGTGCGACAGGGGTATATAAGACACAGCCGACGCCATTTTCTTCAGTCTTTTTTGCCGCGCGGTGCCCGAAACAGAAGCAGTTCGCAAGTGCCGGTCGGCCAGCTCCTGAATTTACGAAAAATTGGAAACCGAAGTCTTCTTTAAAGCTAAGTACCCCGTTGGGGAAACTTTTCTTGCCTCAGACCGATGTCAGACAAAGTTAACAATTGTATTTCTTGTGGGAAGCAAATACCGCATAAGGATTTCCATTCCCTTTGCATACCTTGTTTAGGCCCAGACCACGACGTCTCGGGCTGTCGCTTTTGCGCTACTTTCAATAAACGCACTATTAAGCGTCGGGCGGAGTTTGCCCAACACTTTTTTGGTAAAGCCTTTGATTATAAAATGTCGTCGGAGACTCCGACTACCGTTTTGTCCAAAAAACGCAAGGACCGACACGCGAGGCCCGCGGTCTCCACCGACACCACGCCAAAACCGGCTACACGTGGTCCGGTTCTCAGCGAGACGCCTATGCAGCCCCTGACTACCGACGACACTTCTTTGGCGGTGTCTTCTGTAACCGAGACCGCAGGTACCTCGGCCCATACCCAGACTACAACCACCGATGCCACTGTGAGTGCTGAGCCTCCTAATGTGGACAGGTCCACTTCCACCCATGGTGTCTTTAGACCCTCATCTTCCTTTTCCATTAAGGCATTTACTAAGTCCAAATCAGCCATGCCTCCAGGCCCCATGCCTAAAAAGCAGATGCTTAAAATGGCTGAGGATTTAATTACTCTTATCAGGGGTTCCCAACCCCCTCCAGACAAGAGACCCAGAGTGGAGGAAGATTCTCCCTCTTCTGATCAGGGCTTCATTTTTTCAGAACATTCTGATGTAGAGGAACACTCGTACTCCCCTTTTGAAGATTCTGATGCAGAGCAGTCCATTCCGTCAGTATCTCCCCCAGAGGATTTTTCCTTTGGGGAAACCTTGCACACCTTGAGGGAACACTTCCATTGGGAAGGCCAAGACTTTTCTGATTCCAAGAAAAGACTTAGGGAATTTCTTTTGTTACCTCAACACAGACCTCTGGCGATACCTCCTGTCTTGGACATACTTGATGATGTTTACTCGGAGGCTTGCCTTAATCCGGATTCCCTGCCTCCTGCCCCAGTCAAGCCTGATAGGTACTACAGAGTTCCTAACTCGCACCAATTTCTTTACAAAAGCCATAATGCTGACCCTGAAACCATTTCTCAAGGCCCCAAGGGAATGAAGGCCTCTACTGCTAAGAATCCACTACCTTCCGAAAGAGAGTCTAGATCCTTAGAAAGGTGGGGAAAAAAGGTATATACCTCGGCCACCCTAGCCATGAGGGCCTTAAATTGTCAGTTCCATATGCTTAAATATCAGCAGTTTCTGTTATCACAATTAAGAAATAAAATGTCTTAACCTGAACAACCAGATTTGAAGGAGTTGCAGGATATGATGCATAGTGCAGAACAAGTGGGTAAACATACCTTACAATGTGGCTATGATGCCTTAGAGGCCTCAAGTAGAGCTGCTGTTACAGGATCAGTCATTCGTAGACATGCCTGGCTTAGGGAACAGATCTTGCCTGATCATGTTAAAGCTAAACTACTAGATGCTCCTTTACAAAAGGATGTACTATTTGGTACTAATGCTGAGGAGATACTACGGAAAATGGAAGAAAAAGCTAAATCTATGCAAACTGTCAAAGCTTTTCTACAGGTTCAACCACCACGTTTTAGCAGAAATTGGCCTTCTAAAAACTGGTCCTTTCCAGCCACAGACAAGCCCCAAAGAGGTAGATACAGGCACAAGGGGCAGAGGACAATCTCAAGGATCATATAGAGGCAGGCAATGGCAAACTCCAGCACCAAGAGGTGGCGAAGACAGTGCACAACAATACAGGAAACAAACCCAATGACTTCCTCCTGTTCATGCCAAGCAAGTCTCAGCTGGCAGCACCCTTGGGAGGAAAGCTGGCATTATTTACAAGAAATTGGCATATTATCACAACAGACAAATGGATCCTGGACATTATAAACAGAGGCTACAGATTTCATTTTCACACTCTTCCAAAAATGAGAGGCATGCCAAACCTGCCACACAATCAAAGGGCAGAGGCACAAATACAAATTTCAAAGCTCATGGACATGAAAGCTATTCAAGAGGTACCTACTCACGAACAAGGTCAAGGTTTTTATTCCAGACTATTTCTGGTACCAAGGAAAGGAACCGACTGGAGACCCATTTTGGACTTATCCATCCTAAACACATTTCTACTCGTACCAAAATTCAAGATGCTCACATTACAGCAGCTTCTTCCCATGCTGGGCAAGGAGTTTTGGCTGGTAACATTGGACCTCAAGGAGGCATACCTGCATGTCCCAATCAGACAAAGCTGCAGAAGATACCTCAGATTTCTTGCAGGTTCAATCCACTATCAATTCTCTGCATTGCCCTTTGGCTTATCTACTGCGCCCAGAGTATTCACGAAATGCCTGGCATCAGTAATTGCCTACTGCAGACTTCAAGGGATACAAATTTGCCCATATTTGGACGACTGCCTGATCCAAGCGGACAGCAAGCACATACTTCTGGAACATCTGGCTTATGTAACACGGTTATTGAATTCTCTGGGATACACAGTCAACAAAGAGAAATCCAGGCTAACACCATCTCAGCAAATAACTTTCCTGGGTGCCAACTTGGACACAAACACCCAGATGGCCTATCTCACGCCAGAAAAACAGGGGCAACTAACTCAGTACTTCAAAATGCTAGCAAATTGTACCAGGCTCACTGCAAGGAAAATCCTGCAGGCTCTGGGTTTCATGGCATCTTGCATTCTTTTAATCCCATGTGCAAAGTTGCACGAGGAAACTTCAATGGTACCTAAAAAACCTATGGTCTCAACACAGCCACAGTTTGGAAACAATAATACCAATAATCCCATGTTTGCAAAAGGAATTTCTATGGTGGGCACAAGCATGTCAAACAAACACAGGTCTTCCATTCTGCAAGCCTCAAGCAAATCAAGTCATCACAACAGACACCTCAGACTACGCCTGGGGGGTGCACATGACAGACAGGTGCATTCAGGGCAAATGGTCCCAAAAGGAAAAGCACCTTCACATCAATCAAAAAGAAATGCTAGCAGTGATAAATGCAATTACAGCTTTCAAGGACCTCCTGCATCCAGGGCAATTATTGATAAGAACAGACAACACCACAGTAATGTGGTACATAAACAAACAAGGAGGAACACATTCATACCCCCTGTGCAGACTAGCCATGTCACTTTGGAACTTGGCTCTGGAATGGCAAATCGAACTTCAAGCACAGTACTTGCCAGGTTTGGAAAAAACACTGGCAGACAATCTAAGCAGAAATATGACAGACCCACACGAATGGAAGTTGCATCCTCAAGTGTTTACAAAGATAATTCAAGCGTGGGGAAGGCCAGACATAGATCTCTTCGCCTCCCACAGGAATCATCAATTGGAAAAGTTCTGTTCAAGGACCTTTCATCCAAAGGCCTGGAGAGTGGACGCCCTTTCTTTCAGTTGGGCAGCATGGACAGTTTACGCTTTCCCACCTTTGCCTCTTCTGCCCAAGGTGCTCTTGAAAGCAAGAGCAGACAGACCGAAGATGATACTGATTGCTCCAGACTGGCCAAGACAACACTGGTACCCACTCCTGAGGAGCCTAACGCATACTCCTCCCTGGTCCCTACCTCTAATGCCTCTTCTACTGACTCAGCACAGCTACAAAACTCTTCACAGTCAGCTGAAAACACTCAATCTCGCTGCATGGAAAATTCCTTAACACCACAACAGACCCTACTCTCCAAAGAGGTGCAGGATGTCATTTTGGAGGCCAGAAGGCCATCTACTAGAAAGGCTTACTCCAAAATGGAAACGGTTTTGCTCTTGGAATGAGAAAAAAGGCCAGGATCCTAGAAAACTGAATTTGCCTCAGATATTACAGTATCTAGCTGAGATGTTGAACAGTGGACTTTCATTTTCCTCCATAAAAATTCATGCCTCAGCCATTTCTGCAGAATTCAACACTGATCCACCCTTATTCTCTCACCCACTCTTAAGACAGTTCCTCAGAGGGGCTAAGAATATAAGACCTCCAAGGAAACAACCAATACCAGCCTGGGATCTTAATTACATTCTAGGAAAAATTAACATTGCCTCCCTTTGAACCAGCTGCCTCAACAGATTTGCAATATTTGTCCTGGAAAACAGCTTTCCTTCTGGCCATTACCTCAGCTCGTAGGGTTTCGGAACTACAAGCCCTCATGGCTGTGCAGCCCTTTCTCATCTTCCATCAGGACAGGGTTTCCCTTCGAACCAACCCATCATTTATGCCTAATGTGGTATCCAGGGTAGCTTTAAATCAAGCCATACACTTACCTACCTTTTACCCCAATCCTCATAACAAAGGGGAACAGCATCCAGCAGCATAGTTCAGCAATATTAATGATGCTGCATGACTTGTCTAACATTTAGAATTCATTCCCTAGTCCTACGTCTTGATGTGCAGACTTTGAGAAATCATGATGTTCACCACATAGCAAGGGCAGTTTGCAAATCCCGATAATGTAACTACAACAGCGCACTTTTTCAGGGACTGCAAATAACTAATACCAAAGAACAGAAATAGCATCAAACCACTTTATTCTCTGCTTTCATCCAAGTAGGACTTCATCAGAATAATGAACAAACGTCTACCAGCCCATTTTATACACAGTCATAAAATTAATCATGGACCCCATTAAAAATAAGTACAATATAGTTTATTACTCTCGTTTTGTACATTTGTTTATTATTGTTGAAGGTAATTATATAGATGCAAATTCCTTAATTTGAATACTAATTCTGATTTTTTTGACGTTTACATTAGGACAAGTTGGTACTAAAGTGAGCTTTTTTGATATAATTTTGGAATGGAACCCTAGTACAGGAAGTATTAATAGCAGCATTTGTAGAAAGGGGGCTTTCAGTAATAATTATCTTCATTTTAGTAGTAAACACCCATATTTTATGAAGGTGAATACACCTAGAGGTCAGTACATAGGGCCTCCAGGTTGACTACAGATAGTACTCAGTTTAAAGCAGAGATGGTGTTTATTATATCATTGTTTGTAGAGAGGGGTTACGGCAAAAAAAGAGTTAGAGTCCCAAGCCAATGAAGTTAAGGGGAAAAGATTTACTGAGTATTCACCCATTTTGTTGCACCCCCTGCAGTTAAAAAGCAAGAATTATCTTAGTGAGAACTCCACAGTGTTCTGTTGTTTGGACATGACTGTAGATTCTAAGTCTATCAGCGCAGTCACTGAGAATAATTAGAGAATTTTAGAAGGGAATTCTGGCTTAGAGTATAGGATCTACCCCTACATTTGTGTATAGGAATGCATGGAATTTAAAGAAGGCATTGTACACAGATAAAATAGGAAATTTTGGACAACAGTTTATAAAGAGAAAGGTAGGTAAAAGGGTGTGAGGGGTGCACTATTTGTAGGTATATTTTGTAGGGGCCCTGTTTAAGTTTAGAACATTTTAATAAGGTCATATCTATCCCAGAGGTCTTTTCTTGTAAAACTAAAGGAATAGTATATGTAAGTGTATGTTGTGAATGTAGTGCCTATTATGTAGGCATGACAACCAGGAGCTTAGAGAAAAGAGTCAAGGTACATTTACATGCTATCAAAACCAGAAATGAAAATAATGCATTATACAAACAAACTTTAAACTGTTTTGTATAAAAAAAATATTTATTATAGTTGAACAAGTGGCTGCTGACAAAAGAGGAGGAGATTAACACTAGAGTAGAACAGAAAGAAACATTATAGAAATTTAAAAGTAGAGGCAGAAATGCCCCCTGGTCTTAATGAAGTGATTAACATTAAATGTTTTTTAAAAGACAGAAGACTTTTTGTTTCAAAATAGTGTTTTTACAGAGAACGTTTTTGTAGTAATAAAATTTATTTTAGGTAGGACCTGTAACTTTAATGTCATTGTGACTACAGACCCCGGGAACTATCGCCCCATTAGCCTGACGAGTCTGATATGCAAAGCTATGGAATGCATCATCATGGAACTAATAAACAAGGATATAGGGAATCTCCAAACTCTAGATCCTACACAGTTTGGTTTTGTGAAGGCTAGATCATGCCTGCTCAAATTGGTCGACTTCTTTGAGTCAGTCACCATAGCTGTGGATGAAGGTAAGGGGGTTCATACAGCCTACCTTGATCTGGCCAAGGCCTTTGATATCATTCCCCACTCAGGAATCATAGAAAAACTTATTAAGCTAGGCATCAACCCCTATATCACTAGGTGGGTTGCAAACTGGCTCACAGATAGAACCCACAGTGTGAAAGTAGCTGACTCCAAGTCAGACTGCTGACCAGTCACAAGTGGAGTCCCACAGGGTTCAGTCCTGGGTCCCCTCCTGTTTGGTATCTACTTCTCTGAAGTCCAGGCCAACACGAAGGGACTCAGGCTAACAAAGTTTGCAGATGATTGCAAGTTGGGAGCTGCTATTAACTCCCCAAGTGATGTTGACATCCTACAGAAAGGCCTCAATGAGACCAACGACTGGTGTCAGAACTATGGCCTTAAGCTCAATGCCAAAAAATGTGCCTTCATCCCCTTTGGGAAAACCCAGTTCCCTTGAATTACCACATTGATGGTAGTCCATTGAACACAGAAGGCGTTATAAGAGATCTAGGAACACAGGTTGACAGCAACCTCTCTTTTGACCATCACGTTGCCACTGTGGTCAGAAAGTCCTTCTATGTGGCACATCTCATTACTAAGGGTTTTGCATCCAGGAAGAAAGAGGTCATTGTCTCCCTCTACTCTTCCCACATTAGACCAGTCATTGAGTGCAATGCCCCATTTGGCATGTACCTTACTAGACACCTGCAACAACTGGAAAGGCCGCAAAAGTACCTCACAAAGAGGATCCTAGGCCTTAACACTTGTCCTATATGGACAGACTCAAAAGACTCCAACTATTCTCTGCCTCATATCACCTACTTAGAGGCGATCTCTGCTTGACTTACAAAGCCACGTCTGACCCAGCGCTGTTATAAATGCTACATCTAAAGAAATCCCAGTCCCTCCGCACCACACTCTCCAGAGACCTCAACCTCATTACCACAATCAACAGAACATGCTGGAGAGGGATAGGTTAATAACCCAGACACTGTCCATGTTATGGAAGAGACTTCCCATACATGTCAAGCAGAGCACCTCACTGGCCCTCTTCAAGAGAAATCTTGATGTGTGGATGGGAAATAGAAAATTCACCCTGGGGATCAGTCCAGTGGCACTACTCGACAGAGGCACTAGGAACTAAAGTTGGGTGGCACAATGCCAGGGTAATCCTATGGGCTAGGCTTGTAAAGGCTCCAGGGCCATTAGCCTAGTACACACTTATGAACCTATGGTGTTTTTATTGAATTAATTGTATGATTTGTGTATAAAATGGTTTGGTACATGTTCATTATTCTGATGAAGTCCTACTTGAATGAAAGCGGAGAATAAAGTGGTTTGACGCTATTTCTGTTCTTTGGTATTAGTTATTTGCAGTCCCTGAAAAAGTACGCTGTTGTGGTTACTTAGTTTTTGGTGTTCTCAGTTTACCAGTGACATTGGAACTTTCCTGGTGTAAATCCCGATAAAGTGTTCATTATTCATGCAAGCATAGTATGCTAAATAGGTGATTTCAAAAATGGCGCTGAAAATATACAATCTAGCATGAAAATGCATTTATAGAAATGAAGATATATTTTTGGTATTGCTGTGTGTAATTTTTTTTTAATTGTATTTCCTGGCACAAATAGAATAATGAGGGAACTTTAGTTATCAGGTTGCTGATGAAGGTGTGTGTGAAAGAAACTTGCACAGGATATATGAAATTGGGACTCGCATAAAAGAAGGTATTTTGAGTTTTCATTATAAAATTCACTCTGAAAATTAGCATATTTTTGGCCTGAACTTGTAATCAGTTTGTTTTGCACAGCAAAAATGTGGAACAATAGCAGTGAAAGTACATTACCCTGCAGTGTTGTATGGGAGTAGAAGTGAAGATACAGTAGATTGTTTATCATTAATATAATCATGGATTATGAAATGTGTTTAGTATAACTATTGAATAGTACATCCTACATGAGCAGTATGGTAAGGTTTGATAAAAAAATTGACATCTTTTTGAAAAAATTGTTAATAATGCATAGCTTCTGTCTACTAGAGAGAGAGCTCTATGTAAACATCTGTTTTTGTTTCAGATAAAAAATATGCCATTCATAGTTCTGTTAAAATTTCAGGAAGTAAATGTGGCACAATGCTGGATTAGGTCTCCTGAAACCAACATCTATGTAGAAAATTCTAATGTGGATAACAGGTGTCTGGCTTAAATGGTTACAGAGAGAGCACTTTTTTTCAGAAATATAGAAAATGCATATAAAATTTGCAGTTACTGCCAGTTATAAAGTCAGAGGTGAGTTGGTGTGTCAGCACTATTGGTTCAGTGATCTGTTTATGCCAAGCAGTTTACGTTTATACTGTTTGCCTGGCTTTTATGGCTCCAAAGTTATGATAATCTTTAAAGCATGGCTTTTGAAAATCATTTGGGATGTGCCATTGTTCTTATAGAGGAAATGAAGTTAACAGCCTTCCTGCTATGAGTTTGGTTGTGGCTTCATAAAACAGATGTGTCAGCTGTGCCCAGTATCTGAGACCAGTTTGGATACAAGTAGAAACAGACAAGCAGGGCTTGTCCATCTCTGTCGTTTCCTCAGTATACTCCCCTCTTCTCATTAAGAATCTTTTCTGGATCTGGTATCTGTTTGGTAACTATATCCCTCCTTTTTTTCTTTGAAAGTGGCATTATTATATTTTTTATAATACCTCCTGGCATCAACCTTTGTGCAGATGCCATTGATGTGGAAGTTTTGCTGTAACCGTAATAGTAACAAGTCATAATGTTTTGGTTCATCTTAGTCAATATTTTTAAAGCCATCACTTTTTCTTAGGAAGGTTAATGGTGGTCAGTTAAATACATGAGGTATCGATTTTGATGGTGCAAGTCTGTCATATAAATTAAAAATTGTCCTTTATGCATTTCATTTCACCATCTGAGTACCACCTCTCATCACCATGCTGGAGATTTTGTTGTGTAACATACTTCCACGTACATGTGTATATTCATTTTATGGAAAAATTGAAAATGAAAACTTCATCTCAACTTCTGTTGTAAGTATTCATGCATGAAATGTTTTCCCGAAGCTAGATTAAGGCTTGTGAAAACCCTATCATCTTATCTGACTGAAAAGCAATAAAAATCTCTAGAGGAGCACACTTGAGAGAGACTTTTAAGGGAACTTCACATTATGGAGAATGGAATGAGAGAGGAGGGTTGTGGAAAAAACTAAATACTCAAAATAAACTTTAGCTTTTATGCTATATGGGTTGTGTCTTGCCCCAAGAAGCAAAAACCAGTCAGCTTCGAAAAGCTCTGGCTCACTTCCACTCTGACTGCTGACTGGTCAGCCCTGTGGAGGGAAGATCAGCACCCAGAGTTGAAAATCTTCAGGACTTTCTTGCCTAAAAGTAAGTAGTGGTATATTCATTCTGAAGTAAACAGAAAAACAACAAACTATTTCCCAGTAAAGACTACATACAGTAGGAAGAGGGTGGAGGATGCATGCAGCTATTAAACCACTAAACTGTTTTCTGGTAAAAACTACATTTAATAGGAAGGGGATGGAAGGTGTGTGGCTACTGCAGAAGTGGGGAATTTGAACATCTACTCTTATGGCTTGCAACTTGCACAACTGAAGTCCGTTCATCATTCCTACTGCTGTAGTAGCTTTGAGGCTGCATGGTTTGATTACCAAAGCCTGTCCAACCTGAGATGAGGAAGGATATGACAACCTCTGGAAAATGGACCTAGCAAAGTCACTCTTTGATCTGGCAAAAGAATGCAGTTTGAAATTTCTTATAAAGGAATGTACAAAGGACCATGTAGTCATCCCCTAGGTAACCTCTGCAGTCCACCCTTTTCCAATGTGCTGTCAAAGATAAGACCCCAGTACAGTATGTGCTGATACTGCCTAGAACTGGTTTAGTAAGGTGGGTATAGCAAAAGGCCATAGCCTAGGACAACCAACTAGAAAGAGTTTGTTTTGACATGGGTTGTCTGTTAGTCCAAACATAAGAAATAGCTGATCAGCATTTCTACAGGAGTTTGATCTGACAACATATAGTACCTGAGCTGTGTAGCATTTCCAAAATATGTAGAATGTTTTCTCCCTAGTGTTGATGGTCACAGTAGAACACTGGGAAATTGACAACCTAATTCAAGTAAACTCTGAAATAACCTTGTGCATGAATGAGTGTTTTGTTATTAATATCATGTCTATAACAAGCCATATAGCCTAAGCAGTGAGGAATTTGAGCATCTATTATGGTGTGAGTGCAACTTACATTACTGTCCTTTTTTGATTGATACTTCTGATAACGTCCTTAAGCAGTGGAATGTCTCTGCACTTTTCACAAACTGGGATTACAAGGTCTGTGGTTGTGGTTCAGCTTATAAAAATCAAAATAGCATCAGTATTGTTGCCTTTTACTGATTATGCAGAAATTACTTTAAAAATACAATAATTATATTCGCCACTCTATTGTTGGAAAAATATCTGTGACTCCTAAAAAGTCTTCCCTCACGAGCTATCCACAAAAATGTATGTCCCAAATCCATCAGTTACAGATAAATGTTTTGCCATGGAGGATTTTGAAATGGCAGCAACCAGTGTTGGTCCCAAGCTCAGACCAACTTAGGTCTACTTTTTTGCTTAGAAACCAGGGAATTTACTAGTTACCACACTACTGATTGCTCATGTTGGAAAGTCATCAACTTACTCATTCACCTTCTCTAGCAGAAAGAACAGGAGAAACTCCAATTAGGTTAAATCCATGTCCGCCAAGATAAATGTCCTAACTACAGATCAACATCACTTTTCAGTAATATTGTCAGAAACATGGCAGGCACTTCTTAGTTTTCTAAAATACCCCCCCCCCTTTTCCAATTTGTAAATCAGACTGGAAAACACACACATGCACTGACACTTCATAAAAGCTCAGTGCATATATTCCCACAACAGGAGCAGCAGCATTCTGTAAATGCACTTTTAAGCTCCAAGCTTATTAAGTCTCAAATTCTGTACAGCACCTTAGTTTTGCCAAACATAGGCTCATAGGTTGGTACTAGGCTATTGGCCCTAAGGCCTATATAGCCATAACAATTCCCTGGCTATTTCTTCCCACAGTATTTACTTCCCTGGACCCCTGTCTAGCAGGGTGACTGATGTGATCCCCAGCATGAATTTCCTATCTCCCATCCAATTGTCAAGGTTCCTTCTGAAGAGGGCCAAAGAGGCGCTCTGCTTGACATGTATGGGCAGTCTATTCCAGAGTCTGGGGAGTCTCTGGGTCAGGAACCTATCCCTCCAGCATGTTTTTTTTATTGTGATGACAAGGTTTAGATCCCTGGACCGTGTAGCTGTGAGGGATTGGGATTTCTTTAAGTGTGGCATGTCCAACAGCTCTAGGTTTGACATGGCCTTGTATGTTGAGCAGAGATCGTCTCTGAGTAGACGATATGCGACAGAGTATAGCTGGAGTTTTTTTAGACAGTCAGCATAGGGCATCTGCTTTAGGCCTGTGATTCTTTTAGTGAGGTATTTCTGTGGCCTTTCCAGTTGTTGCAGATGTCTTGAGAGGTACTTACCAAATGGGGTGTTGTATTTTATAATGTGTCTAATGAAGGGATGAGTACAGTGGGACAATGACCTCCTTTTTTCTGAATGAAAAGCCCTTAGTGATGAAGTGTGCCACATAGAAGGATTTCCTGACTGTTGTGGTGATGTGGTTATCGAAGGTGAGACCACTGTCCACCTATGTCCCCAAGTCTCTTCTCACACTTTCAGTGTTTAGTGTACTGCCACCTATGTGGTAATTCATGGGTACGTGTTTTTTCCAAAGAGGATAACTATAAATTTCTTGGCATTGAGCTTGAGCCCATTGCTCTGGCACCAAGCATCTGTTTCTGTAAGGCCCCTTTGTAGAATATCCATATCATTTGGGGATTCAGTAATGGCTCCCAGCTTGCAGTCATCTGCGAACTTTGTTAGCAAGAGTCCCTTAGTGTTGGCCTGTACTTCAGAGAAGTAGATGCCAAACAAGAGCAGTCCCAGGACTGAACCCTGAGGTACTCCACTTGTCACTTGTCTGGAGATGGATTTGGAGTCGACTACTTTTACAGTGTAGGTTCTGTCAGTAAGCCAGTTGGCAACCCATTGAGTGACATAGGGATTAATGCCCAGCTTAGTAAGTTTATCTATGATTCCAGAGTGGCGGGTGGTGTCAAAGGCCTTGGCGAGGTCCAGATAGGCTATGTGGACTGCCTTACCCTTGGCCACAGCTCTGGAGACTGATTCAAAGAAGTCATTCAGATTCAGAAGGCAAGATCGGCCCTTCAGAAACCCAGACTGGGTGGGGTCCAGTGTTTGAAGGTTGCCAATGTGTTTGTTTATAAGTTCCATGAAAATACGTTCCATGGCCTTGCAGATCAGGCTAGTCAGACTGATGGGGCGGTAGTTCCCAGGATCCAAGGTGGATCCCCCCTTGTGGAGTGGGATAACTGTAGCTGTGCGCCACTCAGTGGGCACAAAGCCTGAGGTGAGGCTATGATTAAACATGACACTTAGGTGAGGTGTCAGTTCATTTTGTAGTCCATGTAGTACACAGCCCGGGATGTCATCTGGTCCCATGGATGCTGTATTCTTAGCTTTGGAGAGTGCAGTGTTTACCTGTGTGGCTGTTATTACTGGAATTTGGCAATCTTTCAGTATTGAGATGGGCCATTTAGGGGATGAAGTTGGCACTGAATCAATCTGCCAGGATATTGGCAATATCCTTGGGATCAGTATATTTAATGCCATTCTGTTGTAGATCAGAGCGGATCTGAGCATTGCCATTTAGATTCTTGACATAGGTATAGAATGCCTTGTGGTTGTCTTTGGAAATTTTATTTTCGTAACTAGCTTTGGAGGATTTTATGAGGGATCTCAGCTTCTTACTGAGGCTGGTAAGGAGTTTTTTGCATCCTGGGATTTTCCTCTTTTCTGCAACAGTTTCTTTCTTTTGTTGTAAAGTTTGTTTATGGCAGGGGACCACCAGATTGGCTTCCTTTTTTTGGAGGAGAGCATCTTGGTTCTATTTGGGATGGCAAGATTCATGCATGAATGGATGTGCTCCTACAGTGCCTTAGTGTAGGATTCAGCAGTCGAACTTTCAGTTCCCATCTGCATGGGTGTCATGAGGTTTGTCACTTCTGACTTGAGTAGCATAAAGTTGGCTTTGCCGAAGTTTTTTACGAACTATGGAGTAGTTGATCCAGGGTATTGGAATTTATGAATTCCAAGAACCATTGGGCAAAGGTGTCGGTACAAGATTAGTTTTCCCAGTTATTGGAAGGGTAGTGCCTTTTTTTTTAGGCAAGGCTCAAAGGACAAAACCACCACCCTAATCGATATAAGTATGCAAAATCTGAAGGTAATGCTACTCAGTGCTAGAAGTCTAAACCTCAAAATGCACTCTCTCGAAGGCACTCCTAAAAATGGAGAATATTGATATTTGTGCAGTAACTGAGACCTGGTTCAAGGCTCCAGGGAGCACCCCTGCAATACCAGGCTACAACTCTTACCACACTTTTCGGCCACCAAACCAGGACGGAAACACTAAAGGTGGAGGAGTGTCCATATTCACCAAGGATATTCACACCTCCAGGCTAGCTGCCCAACACAATGCATCTGAAATTTTACAGGTGCAACTAGCACTAGGTAAGACTGCAATCCAAATTGTAGCTTGCTACAGATCCCCCACCATGCCCCAAGATTTCTCACTACACCTTTCTAAACATACTGGAAAATATTAAGATACAACCAAGCACCCTAATACTGGGTGATTTCAACTACCCTGCCATTAATTGGGAAAACTACTCGGGTACCAGCACCTTTGTACAACAGTTCTTGGAATTCATAAATTCCAACGCCCTGGATCAACTAATCCACAGTCCCATGAGGGGCTCAAATATCCTAGACCTGGTCATTACCAACATGGGAGATCGATGCTCCACACCAGTGGTCACCCCCTCGTTGGTCAGGTCTGACCATAAGCTTATCACCCTTGATGTCCACATCCCATCCCCACCCCCCAGTAGGGAAACCTCCATAAAAAACTTCTCCAAAGCTAACTTCATGCTACTCAAGTCAGAACTGACGAACTTCATGACACCCATGCAGACGGGAACTGAAAGTTCGACTGCTGAATCCTACACTAAGGCACTGTAAGAGCACATCCACTCGTGCATTAATCATGCCATTCCAAATAGAACCAAGATGCTCTCCTCCAAAAAGAGGAAGCCAATCTGGTGGTCCTCTGCCATAAACAAACTATACAACAGAAGGAAGAAACTGTTGCAGAAAAGAGGAAAATCCAAGGATACAAAATACAAATGGAAAAAATGACTCCAACACTGAATTTAGGTACTTAAGCACATTCGTTCATTATAGATGTTTGAACTTCATCAGAATACAATACAGAAAGGATAATTATGGTTCAAGAACAGTAAATCAGTCATGTGTTAATACAGTAACCAAACAACTATGTACATTTTGAAGTCAACCAATATGAGTACTGTAGTATATACAGTGTCTCAAATAACTGAAGTTAATGCAAATGCATTAAAAACATGAATATTAACATAAGTCCTGATACATATAGTCCATGGTAATCAGTCTAACCACTGTAAGGCACATTTGATATTAGTGTTTTCATTCAGTCCATGAAATACTTCTGCATTGAGAAGTAATTGCCACTTAAGCTCTCTCCATTCCAAAAACAATTCGCAATTCCCAAAAAAGATGGCAATTTGTTTCAGGACAAAGAATGCAAACTTTTCAAAGTTTAAGCAAGTAGTAGAATGTTTGGCCAGGGCATAGTTCATATTATTAGTTCTTATGGCTCTTAAATGTTCTTTAATTCTATCAGAGAGCTTTCTTGTGTTTTTTCCAATGTAGAAACGAACAGTGAGCGCAAACAGCAACATGTACAACAAATGTAGAATGACAAAAGTATGATTTAGACTATATACAGTATATTTACAATGTCTGAAAGTGTATTTATCACATTTTAAAATGTATGGGAATACCACACAATTGTCACACGTATGCATACCTTTACTAGATGAATATTCATGCAGTTGTGTTAGGAAATGTGTATCTCTATTCTCTAAAAACATGCGTTTATATGAGAATGAGGGAGAAGACCCCAAGGAATCAGTAAAATGATGGAATCTGTGAAACAATATCCCAATTTCTAGTTAGAATGTCTCTGATATTTGACATATCTCTTGATATTGGTAATGGAAAACTTAATGACATGTTTTTATTAGTGTGAGCAGTGATTTGATTTTGTAACCCATATTTTAAAATAGGCACATATTTGGAATACCTTTGAGAAGCAACTTCATTAAACAGAGTGTTAACCAATGCAGTAGGGTAATTTCTAACAAAAAACACTGTAATAATTCTGACTGTTTGATAAATTTGTCATCATGACTGATGATCCTAGACAGTCAATTGACCCTTCACTAGGTTTCTTTTCATGTATGCAGGATGTTGGCTAGTATAGTCCAAAAAAATTACTTTATAAGTTTTTTTCTGTGGACAGTTGAAAACAATGAACCTGAAGGTAGAATAACAATTTTGGTATCAAGAAAATTAATAGATTGCCCATAGCAAGATACGGTAAAATTAAGGAAACCAATGTTTTTTTTTTCATTTCATTAATAAAAGCAAATAAGCTGTCTGTTGCTGCCCCGTGCAAAAAATATCCCCAATGGAACATTTATAAAGTATGGTGTTACTAAATCCAACAGGTTTAGTAAGGAATTCTTGTTCCCATGCTGAGAGAACCAAGTTGGCAAAGGCAGGTGCCAACTTGGAACCCATGGCTACACCTCTAGTTTGATGGTAGATTTTATTGTTAAAGTAAAAAAAAAGTTATTAGTAAGAACAATGTCAACAAGAGTGCAAACAGTGTTAACTTTCTGTTGAGATAAATGTGCAAATGCAGAAATAAATAACCTAAGAAATTCAAGACCTTTATCATGAGGGATATTGGTGTACAAGGCTTCAATGTCCATAGTTACTAAAATGCATTTTGATAAGTCATTTCTGTTCAGAAAAAGTTCATTTAAAAATGACCAATAATCTTTAAGTTGAATTCACTTGCCTGTACAAAACCTAAAAATCAAAAACTGAAAAAATAGCTCAGTTTATTGATGGAATACTTAACTCATTTGTAAAAGATATCTATGCCCTCTTATAAAATGTGGTCTTTGTGGTGGCCAGGAATTTTTTTTTCTCAAAAAAATTTTTTTATTAATTATATGAATAGCAAGACAATTAAAAGATTATACATAACAAGAAGGCATAAATGAACATATAACAATTCATCTAGTGATAACAACCTTCATGAGATTTTGATAAGTTATTTAGAAATAAAACATACACCATATGTACACTATATACAAGTTAGGCAACCTGAGGAAAAAAAAAATATTTAACATTAACTATTTAATATGTTTAGAACCTTTTCTAACACAACCTTTCTAATAGCTTTTTTTTTGGACTTCCACCTAAGTATCTTTGAGCATCAATAAATTTAAAAGCCATTTTCTGGAAAGTAACCCATTTTAATTTAGAACGATCAATCCAATTTTGTATTATATAAAGCTTTAGTAATGAGCAAATAAAAATGATAACATGAATATCAACTTTTGAAAGATGAATCAATGGAATATGAAGAATAGCAAATTCCCACGTCAACGTGGATTTTTGATATCCCATTTTCTGCAGTCTGACTTTCAAAGATGTCCACAATCTGTGAGAAAAATGACAATACCATAGAATATGAAGGAGGTCTGCTTGGGGATGAGAACAGCATGAACACGAAGGGGACTTATTTGGGTTAAATTTGTTTAATTTGATTGGGGTAAAGTAGGCATCATTATTAATCATTAATTGTGTGTATGCTAATTTTTTAAAAGGAATAAATTCCTTAGTGTGTCTAATAGCCAGGACTTTCTGAGATTCTGACAATTGGGAATTATAATTCAACCAAACATTAGATAAAAGACAGTTGTGGTCCATCATTAAAGAACTAATTAATTTATATGAGTTTGAGAGCATTTTATCAGATGATGAAAGTATTTTGATAATCGTGTTAAGGTTTTTCAATTGTGAGTCTATGGGGACCAGAGATACAAATTTGTTTTTAATTATTGCTCTTAGTTGTGTAAGAATTGGTGAGTAATTCCAGTTTACTTTCAATAACTTACACCAGTCAGATAAAGGCAAGTCAAGATATTTCAAAACATCTCCTACTTTTAGATTTTTAATTAAAGGATAGTTTGTTAAGTTCAAAAGTTTATTGTCCAATAATATATTTGGGTTTAGATGAATTGGCTGAACATGGTGCGAGATCTTTTCTAGTTTACACATTTTGAGTAAGGTTTGGAAATCTCTAATCTTTTGTTTAAATACTGTAGATATATTTTAATAAATAAACTATCCAGAGAGATAAAGGGAATAGCTTCAGGATTTAAATTATTAGAAATGACATAATTATACCATAATTTTATCCATAAAGAGTGATTTGGATAAGAAGTGTTATTGAATTTAGAGATAGTAAGACGTTTATTGGATGAGACAATCAAATAATAGAGAAAAAGATTAGGTAAACCCAAACCTCCCTTGTCCTTCGAAAATGCCAATCTAGAATAGGAAATTCTAACAGATTTAGGGAACCATATGAATTTTGCCAAAGCTTTATTTACAGACTCAAAAAATTTTTTTGAAATTATCTGATCAGATGATAATTGGTAAAGAAATTTAGGCAGAATATTAATTTTAATAATGGCCACCCTTGAAAGAAATGAAAGGTTTAGATGCTTCCATCTGTCCATATCGGACAATATAGAGTTCCATAATTTATTAATATTATTTTGAAAGGAAGATTTATTATTGTGTTCTAAATTGATTCCTAAATATTTTTATATTATAAGTAAACTGAAAATGATCGTCTGGGAACAAAAAAGATTTGTGTGCTAAATGATTTAAGGGAAAAATATGAGTTTTTGTAGAATTTAAAAGATAGTTGGAAACCAAAGAAAAATAATCAATAGAATTCATTATTTTTCTGTAATCAGATAATGGAGTTTGAAAGTAGATTACTAAATCATCCGCAAAAGCAGAGAAATTAATATTAGTATTAAGAATTCTAGGGATGTTATGAAAAGTATTTTGAGTAATAAACAATAGCAAAGGTTCTAAGTAAATGTTGAAAAGAAAAGGGGACAATGGACAACCCTGTCTTGTTCCTTTAGTGATCTTTATCGGAGCAGAAAATTGACCATTAATGTATAGTCTAGTAAACATATTCTTGTATAAAACTTTTAAAAAATTATAAAGAATAAGGGAATATTAAAACATAACATAGTTTGAAATAGAAAGTTCCAACATACTCTGTCAAAGGCATTTGATGCATCTATAATCAAAGCATATATAGGGTTTGGATTTTTCTTAATGAGATGAAGTATAGTCTCTAAAGATAGAGTATTATCCCAAGCATGTCTCTGAGACATAAAACCTGATTGATCTGATGAGATAATTGAGGGTAAAATCCGTTTCAATCTGTTAGCCAGAATAGATGACAGAATCTTAATATCCATGTTAATTAAAGAAATGGGTCTATAATTTACTGGGTCAGATTTATCTTTATTATTTTTTAGAATTAGAATGGTTTTGGATGTGTTCCAATGAATATCTGAGATATCATTAACTCTTATATGATTGTAAACTTTAAATAGAAAGGGAAGAACTACCAATTTGAAAGTTTTGAAAAATTCTGCAGTAAAACCATCAGGTCCCAGAGATTTACCCAATTTAAGATTATCTATTGAATCCGAGATTTCTTGTACCGATATAGGGGTAGAAAGTAGTTTTTGCTGATTATCATTAAGTTTAGGGAACTGCAAAGAGTCTAAAAGAGTTTTGAGTGATTATCTTTAACAGAATTAGAAGAACCTGAATATAACTCAGTGTAAAGAGAGGTGAAAAGTTGAATAATCTCTTCATCAGTATTATATAATCTGTTATTATAAGATAAAGATGTAATATTTGGATTTCTGAAGTTAACTTTAATAATTCTCGCTAACAATTTAGATGGAACCTGGGCCCACTCTGAATATGAAGCAAGTAGCTTTTGTTCAGCTAAGGAGAGGTTATTTTGGTGAAGCAGAATTAAATCTTTCTGACAATCAAAAATTTGTTTTTCTAAAGTAGCATCATAGTTCAGACTAAGATGATTTTCCAACGAAGAAATTCTTGATTTTAAGAATTCCTCTTTCTTAAAGTATTGTTTTTGAAAAAGCAGCTTTACTAATAAATAAACCTCTTAATCTTGCTTTACATGCAGCCCATTGTATGTCATAAGGAATGTCTGATGATTCAAGACTATTCACCATTTCATTTAGGATTTCTGAAGCTTGTTTGCAAATATCTTCATTTGACAATAAGTTATTATTTAAGGTCCACTTATTAAACATAGTTTTATTTTTGATATTGGGTTTTATGTTCAATTTTAGTGAAATTCTTGAGTGATCCGAAAAGAATCTGGGTTCTGTAGTAAAGTCCACAATATATTTTGAAATATAATCTGAAATTAGAAAGAAGTCTAATCTGGACCACAATTATAGCACTTAGAATAATAAGTATATATATCATTCTTGTTTATATTTTTAACAGTCGGAGGGATCTATTAAATTATATTCTGTCATCAAATCATTTATAGCCAGAGTAGATTGAAGATTATAGGTGACAGTGGAGCGAACGATCAATTACAGGGTTTATAACTGCATTCCAGTCACCACCTACTATAATATGATGATCCTTATAGGATGCAAGAATATTGTAAATTTTTAAAATGAACAAATGTTGTGAATTACATGGGCCATATAGATTTAAAATTAATAAGGGTTTGTCCAAACCAGCAATAGAAGTGGTAAATAAGCACCACCTCCCTCATCATCAAATTTCTCATCAATAATATTCCCAATGAATTTTGTTTAATGATTATAGCTACACCTCTGGAGTTAGATGAGTCACCTGAAGCTATAATCTTTTGATCCATTTTTTTTAACTCTTTATTCCAATCAATACGTAAAATATGGGTCTCTTGAATAAAACAAATGTTAGCCTGTGATTTAAAGATCATATGAAATAATAGTGACTTTTTCGCTTTATCTTGAATGCCTCTAACATTCCAAGAATCTAAAATTATGTCAACAGGCATATTCTACAAGTATAATCATTATTGATGCTATAAAAGTGAACTCAAGGTGCAAATCCAACACAACATTAAAAAGAAGAAGAAAAAATAAAAGAAAAACAGTCTTTAAGTATTCAAGCAAGTCATCAAATAACATTTGTTGAAAAAAAAAGAAAAAGTTTTTTAAGAACCATGAAATGTATAATAATAACCTTTATCCTAACCCTAGTGCCTACCCACCAATCCCCTGTGATAAAGGAAGAGCAGAAGAACATGAAAAAACATTGTAATTATAGATAATAATAACCTCAAGTTAGAATACAAATTACTCAAAGGAAGCTTAACATAACATAAAGTCCGAGTAATACTACTAAAAATATATACAAAATTAACTAATTTCAAGACGTCCAACATGCTTAATCCCTACTTCTAATACTAATCTAAAGCTCCTATCCTTAAATTGAAATTTATAGTGATTAAATGTATTTCCTCAAGTATTTCAAGAGAAAGAGAAACAAGTAAATAATAAATAAATCACACTCTGCTTAACTAGAACACTCTATCATAAGAAGTAATACAATTAAAACTGAAAGATATGTAAGATAACATATATAAGTATAACAAAACCAACTGGTAACATTATAATATAAGTAAATAAGCATAGCATTACTGAACTAAAGATAATAGTCATGCACTATCTACTGAACCTTCTTTAGTACTTTAGTGATAATTTCATTAATCAACATGACCATTAGTATGATAAAAGCACTAATACCTGTAGAATGAGTATTTAGTTATAGTTCAAATAAAGCAAAACAACTACCAAGCAACCATATCTCAAAATGAAAAACAATTCAGTCTGGAGATGCATCTATTAACTAGATAATAATAGTACAGGAACTATTCAAAATGAAATATTATAAGCTGTAAGGTTTTTAACACTAGTTAATATACATGAATAAAGTATAATTATATTATTAAATAGTAACTTAAACAGCATCATATATATTGGACTGAATGTACAACAATGTGCATACATATAATTTTAAATCTACTTTTTGAATATTTTACTAATGACTCTGTTAGGTTATGTAGCCATACTATTCTTCTAAGCTATAGATGTAACATAGCAAAACAGCATGAAAAGACAAGGCTTTTAAAGTAAACATTTTGAACATCTAATTAAAACAGAAACAAGCAAGCTAAATGCAGTAAATCTAAGGGCTTAAATATATACATGTAGATTCAGCTAATCATATTAAAGATAGTTATTTCAAACCTTTCAAATAAGTAAAGGCTTTCTTAAACATAAACTACTAATCATAAATATCACATCCAGCCTCTGAGAAGAGAGAGAGCAGAGAATAGAAAGAACATGAAACTTTCATATGAACAGGTATACTTTGTAACATTTGTCAAATTAAACACTTCAGTATAATATAAAATATTGTATGAAAAAATATTCTGAATAGGAAAATATGTTCATTTCTTTACACATCCTTTAGAATTTTAATATATAAAACTAACCTGTTCATTTGTTTCCAGAAACATTTTCACTCTGCTTTATGAAAGTAGCAGCTTGCTTTGAAGTCATGCAGACACACTAAAAGTCACTGAATATATTATGTGACATGAATCTGTTTAAATTTAAAAAGCAACCTTCATTTATGAAGAGAAAACACTTTAAATAATAGCCAGATCTATTAAAAAGTTAGTGCTATTGAATACTTGTTGAAAACAAGCAGACTTGTGTATTTGAAACTGTCCTTTCCTCACAAATGATGGCATCACCATCCATCTCAGAGAGACTGTAGTGTGTGCATGTTCATGCAGAGCATCAGCTGGAACTCTGAGGGGAAGATTTTCTTGCTAGACTGTTGAGATGGAATGTTTTTCCCTCCAAAAATCATTTAGCTTACACAGAAGGCTGTAACTCCAAAGCTTGTAGTAAAATTAACATATTATCTATTTACACAGCAAGCATATGTGAGAGAAAGAGAAAAAAGTAAATACAGGAATTTAAATGTTTCTATTAATCCACACAAATCTAACAAGCATATATCCTGTCACTGCACACTGTCACACCAAATCCATCATGTGTAAATTACATGACAAGTTCTTAAGGTAATATAATTATGTCACACCAGAATTACAAATCATGTAACACAAATACTGTCAGATTAAATAAAAGAAAAGATCAAACCTTATTGTAGTTCTTTAACAGTAGAATATTAAGATACAGTGTCAGGAAGCTTTTTAAATGTTTTAAGAAAAATGTCTTTTGCATCTTTAGGATCTGAACATACAAATCGTTTGTCATTAGCTGTGAAAGACAAGGTATTAGGATATGCCATTCGAAATCTAATCCCTCTTTTTATCAAGTCAGCACAATAGGGGGCTAGTTTTTGTCTATTTAATTTGATCTGTGCAGGAAGATCTTGGGAAAATGATAGTTTGTGAGACTTCCATATGAATTGTTTCTTTGTTTTAGCAGTTTCTAGGATCTGGAAAGTGTCTTGAAAGTTTAGTAACTTAGTATAAATTAACCTTGGTGTGGAAGAATCTTGCTTTGTACGCAGTGCTCTGTGTGCTCTCTCTACAATTATAGATTTTTAAGAAGCTTCACAATTTAACAGTGTTTCAAAGATATTTTTAGTCACATATAACAAGTTTTTATTGTCATAAGATTCAGGTAAACCACGAATAATGATGTTATTTCTTGACTCCTGGCTTCCAGATCCAATATTTTAGCTTGTAAATCTGAAACAGTTTTATCTCTAGATTTAAAGTCACTTTCCAATAAGTCTGTTTTAACCTCCAAAGCTAAGATTTTATTTTCAATAGTAACAATACTATCGTTTATTTGCTTTAAAGATTTACTAAAGTCTGCAAACTGTTCTGAAAAGTTTTGTATAGCACTTTGGATTGGTTTTAATGCTATTTTTAGTTCTTCTAAAAGGAAATTTGAGCCATTTAAATCTTTATTACTTACATTAAAAGTTTCTGTAGGTTGTCTAGATGATTTCAGTCTTTTGAACCTGAATCTTTTTCAGGAGAGAGCATTGAAGTATATTTGGCCTTTGTAGGCTGAGTCTCCATGGAGTCAGATTTTGTAGCCATGCCCAGAAATGGAATGCAGTTAACAGGATACCAGGAACCAGGGACAGACTGGAGCAGTAGGAGTCCCAGCAGCAGAGAGACCAAGAATGTTCTGAGGTAAAATAAATCCCAGGATAATAATTCCAGAAGAAAAAATAATCCAAATGCGTAGAAAAAGATTTATAAAATCTTTTAGTATAAAAATTTGAGGAAAAAGGTTGATGTAAAGTTGTAAAAAAAAACAAAAGTTAAATAGCTGTGAGGAGCTCAGAGAGTAAGGACTAGACTAGTCGGTGGCCATCTTGGAATGGTGGCCAGGAATTTAACAGTGGGTATACTGTGTCTCATGACACTGGTCATAATATGGTGTTACATTACACCATTGATGTCAAAAATATAAAAGGCATTATTTGGAAGAACTGGGGACATTTTTTTTAGTGCCACGATGACATTAGAAATTGGGCAATGTAGTACCTACTTTTACGTACAGAAACAAATTTAATATCAAGAATTTACTGCAGAAGCCTCTCATTACCATTACAGATGCATTTACAAACATCACCAGGATATGTGGTAGATGTAAACAATGCCAGTTCATTGAGACTGATTATAATGATCCGATTTTTCAAGCAATCAGTAAGGAGGGTAAAGGTGGTAGATTCAATTGTTTATCTGAGAGAGAGAAGTATATTTTGCACGCTGTGTCTAATGCTCCATGTTTTACATAGGCAAAACAGAAAATGCTTTGAATAAAAGAATCTAGCAACATGTATATAGTATTCAACATGCTGATAGAGTGCTCTTGCCAAACATTCTGGGGCCCGTGTTGATTTTACTGGTTTTGCCTTTTCAGTTATCAAGCGGGTGGATGCTTCAGTTTATGTGGGCAATTCGTAGGGTTGCCACCCCTCAGTTTTTTTCTGGACTATCCGGAAATCAAACTGATTCTCCAGTAGTCCGGAAAACACTGTACAAACTCCAGTATTCTGTTTAAAAAGGAAACAGACTATCGAAGTTTGTAAATCGGCTGATTTACTATGCTTTTTTTTTTTTTTTTTTTTTTTTTTTTTTTTACAGAAAAGTGCAGTAAATAAGCCGAAAGCAGGAACAGAAAAAGAGGGTATCCCCCACCGAGTGATGACATAGAGACATCACACAATAGGCAGAATGTGGGTGGGAGTGGGGGTGGGATGGGCGGGGTGTGGCTTTACTCTGGTTTTAGCCACGACGAAAGGTGGCAACCCTAGCAATTCATGTAACAAACTGCTGAACAGAGAACTTCATTGGCAGCTCAAGCTGGAAGATACACATCTACCAGGCTTGAATGAAAATGTTTCATTATATGGTGAACTTAAGAAACGAGCAAGCAAGTTGTAAATCTATTACTTGATATTCTTACATATATTTTATCCTTTCACCTTTCATAGAGTTTGTGTGTGTTTCAAAGGTAGTGCAATGGTGATTATTCCTGCTTGCCATGTGGGAGACCAAGGTTCAATTCCCTGATGATGGGTATAGCATTATTTCAGTTTTAGCTCCTTTTTTTTCTTTATAACTTTATGCTTACAATTAATGAAGGAGTATTGGTAGGTGTGTCTTTTTTTGCATATAACAGCTGCCATTGGTTGTTGTTAAAAGATGTGTGAGTGAAAAATGTTATGTATAGGTCTGCATGACTTTGATTGATGGTTCTGATGATGTCAGTTCATTAAGACGAAAATGCTCAACCGTTCAGTGTTATGTTGAATAGTTTGTTTTTTGGCATGTTTTACAACAGTTTTCAAGTAAAATGTGGCATTTTGGATACCTTGTATTGGAACTAACCTCTGGATTCTGTTTTTTCATGGTTTGGGATATGTGGATATCAAATCTCATGATTCAATCAATTTCAACTCCCAGAAGTTTGGTGTGAGGTGAGGGGGAGAAAATGGTGTTGTTTGTCGAAATAATGTTAAATGTGGCAGTGTGTATAACTGTTTTAGTAGGTTGGAAAATCATGAGTTTGTTCTGTGGGGGGTTCAGAATTAGTCAGGAGTTTGTTAGCCAAGTCTGTACTGCCAGGAAGGATTGTTGTGTTAGTGTTTGCAGTTCATGTATGATAGTAGCAGCACTAACAGCACTGTTGAATCATCTGCATATTTGATGAGTGAGGTAAGTGGTGCTGAGGTATGGAGGTTGTTTGTAAATATTGAGAAGAGCAGGGGGCCTAATATTGAGCCTTGGGGGACTCCTAGGGTCACTGGAAGAAGGGGTGATAGTGTTTGTTGCCAATGTATTGCTTGCTGTAGCCCAGTTAGGTAGTCCTGGAACCAGTCAAGAGTAGATTGACAAAAGTTTAGCTCTGACATTTAGAAGTTTGTTATATAAGACCATAATGAAAATATAGAGGATGTGTATCTACTGTTGTTTCTGTGAAGGTTGACAGTATTAGTAAATGAAATTAGCGCAGTGGTAGTACTGTGATATGGTCGGAAACGGTGCTGAGTATTGGTAAGTAGCTTGTTAGTATGCAGGTAATCTATGATGCATTTGTGAATGACTCTCTATTATTTTAGACTGGAGATAAGATTGCAATTGGACAGTAGTTAGACCAATCTGTTGCTGTCCATCCTTTATGAAGTGGGATGATGTGGAAAGTTTTCCAGATGGGAGGGACTTGGTCTTCTGCTATGGATCTGTTAATAAGAATGGATACTGGATAGGCAATTCCCTCAGCAGTTAGTTTTAGGAACGAGGCTGGTAAGTTGTCTGCAGCTAGTGTAGTGGGTTTTAGTTTCTTAAGCAGCTTTTTTATTTGAGTTGATACAGGTTGCAAGGAGAAGGTAGTATTGTTTTTACTTGGCATAGGAGTAGCTGTAATAGGAGTGGGGGTTGATTGTTGGAAAAGGCTAAGATAGTTTCAGTAATGTATTTATTGAATTGGGTAGCAATATTGTCTATGTTGTTGTTAGTGGTTGGGGGGGGTATGTTGTCTCTGCCTGGTAGTTGTATACTTTTATTGCTGTCCAGAATTTTTGTGGGTAATGATAATGCTTAGTTGGGCTATCTAAGTAATAATTTATTTTGTCTTGTTTAATTTGCTTCTTTGCTTTGTTTCTAAGTTCTCAATAGATTTGCATTGTGGATTGGGATTTAGTTTTGTACAAACTTTCCCAGGCCTTGTTTCTTGCCTTTAGTACAGACCTAGATGTTCTTAGTGTTTCACTGTGCAGTCATTACATTTGGGTTATCTGCCTGCAGGTAGCCCTTAGCCGGCCTGAATATCAAAGTCTTGAATTCCTGCATCAGATGCTTTCTCTTCTTCCATGACGTCAGTGCTGTAAAACATGCAGCCGACTCCATTACATCAGTCTTTCTTGCCGCGCGGTGCCCAAAGCAGAAGCAGTTCGCAAGTGCCGGTTGGCAGACTCCGGAAATTTTCGTTTTCGAGTTTCAGAACCGAAGTCTTCAAAAAAGCAAGTACCCCATTGGGGATCCTTTTTCTTGCTCTTAACCAATGTCAGTAAAAGTTAACAATTGTCTTACCTGTGGAAAGCTAATACCTCATAAAGATTTTCATTCTTACTGCATTCCTTGCCTAGGCCCTGACCACGACGTCCCTCGCTGTCGGTTTTGTGCCTTATTCAACCCCTGAACTATTCGTCGTGTCTATTTTTGCAGCAAATTATTTTGGTACTCAGTTTAACTATCCAGAAATGGCTTCGGTAAGCCATCCGACTACCGATATTCTGAAAAAACATAAGGATAAAGACAGAGACAAACCACATAGGTCCAAAACTGCCGACGACGCTAACGTTAAGTTAGTTGCCAGTTCGCAGGTACACAGTGAGGTGCTTTTGCAGCCCCTGATACCTGCTACTTCAGATTCACAGGCCTCTACTGAGATCCATTCGGAGTCCGGTATGCCGCGAGATGCTTCTTCGACTATGGAATCTGCGGATGTCTCTACCTTGGATGGGTTTGGAGCCACTGTGCAGGCACCGGCTTCTGAGAGTGTATTCAGGCCTACAGATTTGCATTTTAAACTGATGCCATCCTCTTCATCAAGGCCTAAAACTTGACCCACACCTAGAAAACCAATGCCAAACAGCATAGTCAGGCCCATATGCCTAAAAAGCAAATGCTTAGAATGGCTGAAGACCTTATTACTTTAATTAGGGTAAGCCAGCCTTCCCCCTCTAAGAGACCTAGGACTGATTTTCCTTCTGATCAGGATTCTGAAATTTCTGTTTCTTCTGATTACCAGGATTTGCCCTTATCTACTATGAGGTTTCTGCTGCAGAGGATTCCATTCCCTCTGCTTCCCCTCCATAATATTTTTCTTTGGGTAAAACCTTGCACACTCTTAGAGAGCATTTACAGGATTACTCTGACTCCAAAAAGAGGCTTAGGGAATTCTTACTGCTCACTCAACACAGGCCTTTAGCTATCCCTCCTGTTCTGGACATTGTAGATGATGCCTTCTTGGAATCTAGCCTGGCCCCAGACAATTTACTTCCAGCTCCAAGAAAACCTGACAGGTATTATAGAGTACCTGACTCTCACAAGTTCTTCATCAAGAATCCTACTGCGGATCCAGAGACCATTTCCCAAGGACCAAAGGGCATTAAGGCTACTGCTGCCAAAAACCCTACCCCCTCAGATAGAGATTCCAGGGCCTTGGACAGATGGGGTAAGAAGGTATCCACTTCTGCTACTTTGGCCATTAGGGCCTTAAATTGCCAGTTTCATAATGTTAAAGTATCAGCAGCATATTATGGGACTACTTAAACAGAAAATTATGTTGATTCCTGACTGTGCTGAACATAAAGAATTACAGGATTTAATGCATTCTGCTGAACAAGTTGGTAAACATACTTTGCAATGTGGTTTTGACTATTTAGAAGCATCTTGCAGGGCTGCTGTCACTGGGTCTGTACTTAGAAGGCATGCTTGGCTTAAGGAGCAAAACTTGCCAAATCATGTTAAAGCTAAATTACTGGATGCTCCCTTAAACCAAGACGGCCTGTTTAGCAACAAAGCAGAAGTCGTCCTCAAAAAGATGGAGGAAAATGCTAAATCTATTCAAACTGTTAAAGATTTCCTGCAAGTACAGCCTCCCAGATTTAATAGGCATTGGCCTTCTAAGAATTGGTCCTTTCCAGTCTCTTCCAGGCCTTCTCAGTCCAAACCCAGGAACAGCAGAACACCTAGGTTACAGTCTCAGCCTACACACAGGCCTAAGCAGTGGGGGGCTCCCACTTCCAAAGCCGGAAGTAGTAAGACACCCCCCTATGAAAAAAATGTCACAATGACTTAACCTTAACCCTTCCAAGCCCTGCTCAACTGCCTGCTCCCTTAGGAGGAAAGCTCACCCTGCATGCAAAAAACTGGGAACTAATTACCAAGGACAAATGGGTTTTAAATATAGTTTTCCAAGGATACAGATTCCACTTCCACACCTTACCAACCCCAAATGGTTGGCCAGACCTACCCCCAAATCAGTGGGCATAGGCTCAACAGCAGGTTCTCTCTCTTTTATGTATCAGGGTGATTCAACCTGTCCCAGCAGAAGAAAGGGGACAAGGTTTTTACTCAAGACTTTTCCTGGTACCCAGAAAAGACAGCTCCTGGCGTCCTATCCTGGACCTCTCTATTCTGAACACCTTTTTGGTAATCCCAAAGTTCAAAATGCTAACACTTCAACAGCTGCTTCCTATGCTAGGCAAAGATGCCTGATTGGCAACCTTAGACTTAAAGGAAGCTTACCTGCACATTCCAATAGGGGAATCTTGCAGGAAATACCTATGCTTCAGAGCAGGTTCCATGCACTATCAGTTCACTACACTTCCCTTTGGCTTATCTACTGCGCCCAGGGTATTCCCAAAGTGTCTAGCTCCTGCCATTGCATTTGGCAGGCAGGGAAATATTCAAATATACCCATACCTGGACGATTGTCTAATTCAGGCAGAAAGCCAGGACATGCTATTAAAACATCTGGCATTTGTAAAGAAACTTCTAACCTTGCTGGGGTACACCATAAACGAAAAGAAATCTCATCTAATACCCTGCCAGCAGATTGTATTCCTGGGAGCAAGCTTGAACGCAACTTCCCAGATGGCTTACCTCTTGCCAGAGAAACAAGTTTATTTGACAGCCTACTTCAAACAAAAATCCAGCTATCTGCAAGGAAACTTTTGCAAGCCCTGGGGTTCATGGCCTCTTCCATTCCACTAATTCCATATGCAGGACTGCATATGAGGAAACTACAATGGTATCTAAAAAGTCTATGGTGTCAACATTCTCATGACCTGGAATCAATGATTCCTATCATTCCTTGTATAAAGACAGAGTTCCTTTGGTGGGCAGAGGCCTGCCACCTCAACAAGGGGCTCCCTTTCAATCTACCCCCTGCCGCCCAAACCCTGACTACAGAAGCATCAGACTATGCATGGTGGGCTCACTTGGCAGGGCAGTGCATTCAGGGAAAATGGAACCCAAGTCAGATGCACTTGCATATCAACCAAAAAGAAATGTTAGCTGTACAGAATTCCCCGACAGCCTTCAAGGACCATATCCTTCCAGGACAATTATTGGTAAAGACAGTCAACACCACAGTTATGCGGTACATAAACAAGCAGGGGGGAACCCACTCATACCCTCTCTGCAGACTAGCCATGGCTCTGTGTAACACAGCATTAAGCTACCAGGGGCACCTACTAGCTCAATTCCTACCAGGCAAGCTAAATTCACTGGTAGATGACTTAAGCAGAAATCTCATGGACCTACACGAATGGAAACTGGAACCAAAAATATTCAACCTCTTGAGGAACAAATGGGGGACTCCAGAGATAGACCTGTTTGCCTCCCCCTAGAACTACCAGTTGGACAAGTTCTGCACAAGGACTCCCAACAGTCAAGCTTGGAAAGTAGATGCCATGTCCTTTACCTGGGAAAGCCTCTTGGTTTATGTATTTCCCCCTCTGCCTCTCCTCTTGAAGGTTCTGCTAAAGATCAAACAGGACAAACCAAGGACAATTCTTATTGCACCAGACTGGCTTCGCCAGCACTGGTACCCCTTCTTGCAGGACCAATCCTTCCTTTATACCCAAGGTGGTGTCTAGTGTGGCCCTAAATCAGTCCATTAATTTGCCTACCTTTCTTCCTAATTCACAAAACAAAGGAGAACGAATTCTGCACTCTTTGGATGTGCACAGACAACTTAAATTTTATTTGGACAGGACTAAGCCTCTCAGGAAATTGAACAGCTGCTAGTTGGCTTTGGTGCAGGGGCAGAGGGGAAGGCCATTTCAAAGCAAACCATTTCTAAATGGATAGACCATTGCATTCATTTCTGCTATAAGCACCATGGAAAACCTACCCCACAGGGGATAATATCGCATTCCACCAGGGCTGCATCTACCTGTATAGCCTTTTTCAGAGGGATCCATACCAGGGACATCCTAGAAGCTGCTCCCTGGAGCTCTGTTCATACCTTCACCAAGCATTACCACATGCCTATTTTTTTCTAGATCCAGAGCTAGTTTTGAAGGGCTTAATAGCTGTTCCTAATGCTCTCTAACTTCCTCCTCCCTTCCTTAGCTTTGGGAATCTACCCAAATGTAATGATTGCAACAGTGAAACACAAAGAACATAGTACAGTTGTGTAGACTTACCATAAATGTAGATGTTCGAGTGTATTCACTGTTGCAGTCCTGGTTACCCTCTCTCCAGCCCCCTGACTTCTCTTGGCACTACCTTTCCTTCTTGTTTGGTGTATTTGAGCTTTCAGGTGTATTTGCATTTTGTTGGAGGTGTAACATAACATATATTTTCTTCCCATTATGGGGGCTGCTGACATCTGGGTCAAGAAAACACACAAACACACAAAAACATACTCGGAGGCTCTAAATAAAAATCTGCCTAAGCAGCAGAGACCTCCAAAGCAGACACCCAAGCAACCGCTACCCCAAAACAAAACATGTGCAACACATAGCTCACAAAGCCAGTGTGCCGAACAGTCACAGCCCTTAAGGCTAAACAACACACCTGATACACTTGTAATAGGTGACTCTATCGTCAGGCACACTGACGTCCCGCTCACCAGGCTGAACAAGGAGAAGGTCACGGTGAGCTGCCTGTCGGGCGCTAGGATCCACCACATAACACAAGCACTCAGGTCACTCCAAGGCAAGTACAAATATGACTCAGTCATTGTCCATGCTGGTGTGAATGACCTGAGACGTACCTCCCTGGACTACATGAAAAGAGACATAGAGGAGCTCTCTGAGCATGTATCCCAGGCCGGTATGACCCTGACCTTGAGTAGCATCTTACCCTCACCAAGAATGATGCCACAATATGAAGACAAGATGATCAATTTCAACAATTGGCTTAAGTGTTGGTGTCATTCAAAGGGGATCCAGTGCCTGTCAGCCTGGGATGACATGCTCGACAAGCCACGATGCTTCGCTAGGGATGGCTTGCACCTGTCACCCTTGGGCTTTCGGATATTGGCAAAGGCTCTTGCTACCCCCATAGTGCCTTTTTTAGGCAAGGCTCAAAAGACAAACCCACCTCCATAGGTATCACAAGGGATAAGAAACTAAGAGTAATGCTACTCAACGTCAGAAGTCTAAACCTCAAGATGCACGCACTCGAAACTCTCCTTAGCATGGAGAACATCGATATCTGTGCAGTAACAGAAACCTGGTTCAAGGCTCCGAGAGCACCCCAGCACTACCAGGTTATACCTCATACCATGCTTTTCGCCCCAAAACTTGGACCGAACCACAAAAGGAGGGGAGTATCAATATTCACAAAGATACCCACACCTCCAGGTTGGTGGCACAGCACGAAGCATCAGAGACTATCCATGTGCAACTAACTGTGGGTAAAACTGCCTTCCAGTTTATAGCCTGCTACAGACCACCCTCCCAAACACAGGAACCCCACTTGGCCTTCCTGAGAATACTGGAAAATATGAAGGTCTCTCCAAACACCATTATATTGGGCGACTTCAACTACCCAAACATTGACTGGGAGCATTATTCTAGCTCCAACACCCTAGCCCAAAGGTTCCTAGAATTTATAAACTCAAATGCTATGGAACAACTTGTTACCACTCCCACAAGAGGGGAAAACATACTGGACCTGATCATCACCAACATGGGGACACTATGCTCCAGACCAGAAGTGTATCCCTCACTGGTAAGATCAGACCATAAACTAATCTCACTGGGTATTCACATCCCGACCCCACCCCCTGCTCAGAAAACCACAGTGAAAAACTTCTCTAAAGCAAATTTCACACGCCTCAAAACCGAGGCGAAATACTTCAAAGCCCCCGGGCCTGTGGAAAATACTGCCCAGACCGCAGAATCCTTTATAAACGCATTCTATGAACACCTTCAGGAATGCATGGATCATGCAGTCCCAAATAAAACCAAGACCCAATCCTCCAAAGACAGACGTCCTGTCTGGTGGACCCCAGCCATAAACCAACTATACAATAGAAGGAGGAAGCTACTACATGATAGAGCAAAATCCCAAAAAGGGAAGGCATCTCTGATCAGTATTAGCAAAAAACTACGGGCACTCATAAAATCGTCTAAGGCCAGCTTCGAGAGAAAAATTGCACAGGACACTAAGGATAATCACAAGGCTTTCTTTAGTTATGTTAGGAACCTGGGTGGGAATTCCCAGATATGCTCAGAATTAGTCCAAAATGACAAAAAATACACCGAGCCCACAGACATTGCCAACATCCTAGCTGACAGGTTCAGTGCAAACTTCTCCCCCCCCTCCCCACCAAAAGGGCAAATATCTATCCCAACAGAGTGCTGCCCCCCTGACGTCTCAGATGCTCAGGTAACAGCCACCCTCTCCAAAGCAAAAAACACAGCATCAATGGGACCAGATGGTGTCCCGGGTTGCGTCCTACATGAACTCCAAGAAGAGCTAAACCCAAACATAAAACTACTGTTCAATCTTAGCCTTACTACAGGATATGTACCCAAAGAGTGGCGTACAGCAACAGTGGTCCCTCTCCACAAAGGTGGTGCCTCAACGGATCCTGGAAACTATCGCCCCATAAGGCTGACTAGCTTGGTCTGCAAAGCTATGGAAAGGATCATCGTGGACCTCATAAATAAAGATATTGGGGACCTACAGACACTGGATCCTACCCAGTTTGGCTTTGTTAAGGGCAGATCCTGCCTCTTAAACCTGGTCGATTTCTTTGAAACAGTCACCAAGGCCATTGACGAGGGGAAGGTGGTCCACACAGCCTACCTGGACCTCGCAAAAGCCTTCGATACAATACCCCACTTGGGCATTATAGATAAGCTCACCAGCTTAAATTTAAACCCCTATGTCACTAGATGGGTTGCAAACTGGCTCAAGGACAGAACCCACATGGTTAGAATTGCTGGAGCCATGTCAGACTCCAAACCAGTTACAAGTGGCGTCCCACAAGGCTCAGTCCTGGGACCTCTCTTGTTCGGTATATATTTCTCGCGGTACAGGCCAACACGGAAGGACTGTGGCTGACCAAGTTCGCAGATGACTGCAAACTGGGCGCCATAATCAACTCTCCAGCCGACACAAGCATCCTCCAAAAGGGCCTCATAGAAACAGACAACTGGTGCCAGAGCCATGGCCTCAAGCTAAACGCCAAAAAGTGTATAGTCATCCCCTTTGGCAAAAACAAAGTGCCCACAAATTACCACATAGGTGGTAATCCATTAAGTACAGAAGAAGTCATTAGGGACCTGGGGACCCAAGTTAATAGCAATCACTCATTTGACAACCATGTGGCCAAAGTGGTTAGAAAAACATTTTATATAGCCCACCTAATCATGAAGGGATTCGCATCTAGATCAGGGGAGGTCATCGTGCCTCTTTACTCATCCCTCATCAGGCCCATAATTGAGTCCAATGCCCCTTTTGGGATGTACCTTACCAGACACCTGCAGCAACTGGAAAGACCCCAAAAGTACCTCGCCAAGAGGATCAAAGGGCTCAAACAGATGCCATATGCTGCCCGGTTAAAGAAACTCCAGCTCTACTCAGTGGCATACCGCCTGCTCAGAGGCGATCTGTGCCTGACGTATAAAGCCATGTCCAACCCGGAATTAATGGACATGCTGCACCTCAGAAAATCCAAATCCCATCAAGCTACGCTCGAGACTTGAACCTCAGCACTGAAATAAATAGGACATGCTGGAGGGACAGATTCATAACCCAGAGGCTCCCTTCACTCTGGAATAAAATCCCAGTCCAGGTTAGGCAAAGTCCCACATTGACTCTCTTCAAGAGGAATCTTGATGAGTGGATGGGAGATCGTAGGTTTACCCCGGTTATCACTTCTGTGTCACTGTTAGACAGAGGCACAGTATACTAACCTCAAAAAAAGGCATAGCAAAATTAATTTAAAATGGGTGGTGAAAGCCAAACACACTCTGGCTAGGCTTATAAATGCCCTAGGGCAGATAGCCTAGTATGAACCTATGAACCTATGTAATTGCTGGGATTTTGTGAATTGCAGTCCAACCAGTCCGTATTAAAATCAGCCATAGTTACTGTTTAATCAGAAAGTGCTTTTGTGGTCCAGTTCAATGTATTTTCTAATGTACAGATGTTATCCCCTGGTGGGATATAGATTCCTGTTATGCTATATGTTTTTTGGGGTTGATGATAAGTTTGGTAAGTATTACTTCAGTGTTGTCAAAGTTTGGGGTGGTTGTGATCCAAGGTTTCTGGGGAAATGTGTTTTTTAAAGAATAGTGCCATGCCTCCACCCCTCGGTGATGAGTATGATGGGTGAGTATAGAGAGAGGTTGGCATGCAACTCATGGATTTTATTATTGATGCTGCTAATATTAATATTTAATAGTAAGATATCAGTTTTGTTTCTGGGGGAATAGTTGTTGACTGGGAGTTGTTGGTAATTTGGAAGGTTGAGTTGTTTAGATTGGGGTTTGGGTGCATGTTCCCACTACAAGTTAGTTTGGATGCTATATGAACCAGAGTTTTTAAGATTTTGACTGTGTACTTTATCATAATTCTGAGAGAGATTCTAGGAATGTTTGGGTGAGGGAGTAGTGTGTATGATGAAATGCTGCAATATTAATAATAGAGCAAGCTATAGAAATGTTTGTAGTTTTTAATTTTAAAAGGTAGATGTAAGAGGTGGAGTGGGATGGGGTAGGTACTTCTATTTTGGTATGATGAGAGGAGATATGTGCAGTAAGTGTTAGGAGTATTAAAGTTAGTGTATGTAAGTATATTTAGTTCCTACGTTGTGGTAGAGGTTGGATGAGGACATTTTTTGGGGGGGTGGTATGACTTTTGTGGTTAGGCATAGTAGTGATATTAGTTCAGTCTAGTTTGAATTGTTTGCATCTGTAAATGTAGAGGGAGGTGGGGTGTATAGTTTACTCCACAATGTAATTATATAAGGCAGGATGTTTTTATTGGACAGGTTGGGTGGGGGAGTGGCTAGTTTAGAATAAATCTAGGGAAAATGGTGATGGTTGGGAATGAGGGTATAGTAGGGGAGCATAGAGAAGGTGAATGGAGCGGGTATTGGCTCAGTGTGCTAGCTCAAAAAAAAAACAAAAGACAATCTATTGATAAAGTGAGTACAGGAGAGTGTCTGCACCAGAATATGCCTAGTTTCAGTTGACCATAATTTTCTACAGTACTAGTGTCTATTTTAATGTTATGGCTATATATCTGGATGTCTCTGTGAGTTAGACAGTTTGTTTTAAGGGAATTGTAAAAATAAGGTGGGGGTAGCTGAGTGTAAGCTAGTTATGGTTCTGATGATGCACGAGTGCATTTAGACATAAACAGTACAATTTACTTTAAGTAAAAAGGCTTAGACACACAAGTTTAGCTGGTTGCTGTATTTAGACTGCAGTGTTGTTCAGTAATATTTGTACCTTGCTTCTGCCCTAGTTTTCAGACCAGGTAGTGTTGGGTTTATTAGGTACTGCAGTTGGGTTGCTGTTAAATCAGGTTACCTAAAGATAGCAGAAAAAAAGTGAGGTGAGAGGTTACCTGGCTAGTCAGACTGTGATTTAAAGAGTATGTAGTCAGCAGCTGACCGATCTAAAAGTAGTTAAGGGATAAACTAAAAACAGGCTGTTCCAGTAATACATCTTATAGAAATAAAGCTCTCAGCAAATTGTGCTTATAACATGTAAAACAGTTAGTGACATCCACAGAGGTTATGGCAGAGCTCCGTTCCATACTGCACAATGTATGGGTATCTCTACATAGTCATAACACTTCAGAATAATCTAAACCAGGCTATCATTATTAAACATCTTAAAGTAGCAAAAGTTGTAAAGAATCTGATCTTATAATTCAGTAATATCTGACAGTAGAATGCACTCTTTTAGGCAGCATATATATTAAGTTTACTCTCTTCCACAATACAGTTAAAGACACTCTTCTTTGCTTTCCAAATGCTTAGCTGTAGTACATAGGTAACACGTTAAACCATTACACTATCTGAGAAAAATGTATAGATTGAAAATGGATGTCTATAACAAATTATGGTTATTAACTTGGAGATGTACCTTTTTTTTTATGAAATACCACCAAAACACCTACTGATTCAGTACATCACCAAAATCTGCGACCGTATTCTCTAATGTGGGAGAATGAGTAACATTGGCTCCAAACGCTAGAGCTCTGGCATTTAGATGGTGCAAAGACTGTAGTGAGGGGAGAAGAATGGCAAAAGCAGTTCCTGAGTGTGGATGGCAAACAAAAATGAACAAAGGCAAAAAAAGCCTAGGAACAGAATTGGCTCAGTGTGTGAGCTCAAAAAAAAAAACAATTTGTTGATCAGTTGAGCGCAGAAGATTTGGTCTGCACCAGAATATAACTAGTTTCAGTTGACCATGATTTTCTATAGCACTAGTGTCTATTTTAACATTACGGCTACAGATCTGGATGTCTCCATGTGTTAGTTTGCTTTAGGGGAATTGCAAAAATAAGGTGGAGGGGCAGTTGAGCGTAAGCTAGTTGCAGTTTTGGTGATGCAAGAGTGCGTTTAGACGTAAACGGTACAACTTACCATTATTAAAAAGGCTTAGACATACAAGTTTAGCAGGTTGCTGTATTTAGACCGCTGTGTTGTTCAGTAATATGTGCATCTTGCTTTAGTTTTCAGACTAGGTAGTGTTGGGTTTAGTAGGTGCTGCAGTTGGGTTGCTGTTAAATCAGGGTACATTTTCTTTTATGAAATAGCACCAAAACACCAGTTGATTCAATAGCAACGGCCATACATCACCAGAATCTGCGACCATATTCTCTAATGTGGGAGACAATTAGTATAATCCCACAAAGAGAGAGGACTGAAAAGAAAAAGGGAAGCAGTGGGTTAGTACTGAACATTTTTTGGACTAGGTTTCCCCCTTTAACTACAAGTCTGTATGCCCCACTATCCTTTCAGAGCTTTACATAAGAACTGGAATGGTATATGCTGTTAGGTCATGGTACACATACTGGTACCTTTTGCCAAAAAATGAAAAATGGTGCAGGCAGTTTCTTCTTTTAGACATGTATTAGGTCATATCCTGGGTTAAGGAAAGAGTCTAGCTTCACTCAAGGAGCGTCTTTAAAAAATGGTGTTTGGATTGGAAAGACAGGGGATTTGATTTTCACAATTTCCAATTAGTAAATTATACTGATTGGAACAGTGGTCCTACTACTTTGACATCTACTGATGCAGTGAATTTGCACACTTGGCCGTACTATTTCTGTATGGGAATGCATGAATCTTACTTTTCCTGGTGCAAACTACAGGGATGCTTGCTCCCTTCCAAACAGTATAACCTGTCCAAAAGTGGAAACTGCATGGTAAATTGGTTTGCTAACAGAGGAGCACTATTTTCCTGAAAGAGATTTGCATAGGCTGCTTTTGCCAAAGTTGAAGTGGACTTTATCTCCTTATCTCAAACTATACATGCTGATGTGTACTTTGTCAAGATCCGGATTCTCAAGCCCCTGGCCCTATGAAGGGCAGATAGGTTTTACTGAGCTTCAGCTGACTCGCAGAAAACAGACTTCTGTGATCATTCTCACCCACCATACGAAACAATGAATATTGTACTTTTAACCATACTTTGTGATGATAGGGAATTAAAGTTGTTGGACATGGTATTGTGGTATATATGTCAAAATAACGTAGCTATCAGAACAGTTAGCCTTATAGTCACTTGTCAGAGTTCTGTATTGAGTCAAGTACCAGAAATGTATACAGAAATTTCCAGATTCTATAACCGGAACTAAACCTGACATATTAACACAATTGATCAAACATATGTCTGCGCATTAACACCTTACAACCTAGTAATGCCTCCAGGTACTTCTTCAATTATATCCTACTGACACATGTCTAATGTAGTCTGTTCATATTTGTGTTAATTTCAAAACCATGATGCATACAAGCTGTTGAAAGATTTTATTGCAACGCTTACATAATGTGCAACACAAATGCAGTATTTGACTTCTGTCTAGTGCTGCTTAAAATATATTAATTATTCATATGCTACTTATTTATAATGCCTTACTTTTAATTTTTTTCTAAATATCTTAACAACCAAGTGATAGACTTTAATGCTTAGCCTCATCTGAAAGCTGACAGATGGATTAACAAAATGCTGCTTAGCAGTATGTTTGTTATGTAGCCATTTGTGTTTCGTGAGATATTGTAAATTGTTTACAAAATAGAGTTTGCTGTGTTTATTGTAAGTTAAAAAATCCATTTGAAGACCTGGAATCTAATGAACACTACCACTGTAGAGATTTGTTTTTGCTGAAAAGTTTGACATTTACATTTCTTTATTAACCCTTATGGCTCCAGATAAGTATTTGTTTGAAATGTGAGGCTTTAACTTGATTTTGTGTGAAAGTCTGGGATGTAGTAATGCGGAGACGTGTACAAATCTCTTGGGATTCTTTTTAGTGAATGAATTAATATGCTTATGTTGCTGTTGGTGTACACTTCAGGCTAGATTTGTGGGGTGTAATTTTTGAGAAAGTTTACCTGGCTGAAGACAGGTAATTTTCCTCACCTTATAAAAGGATATTTACTGAATGTTTCACATACTCACTTGGGATTTACTTTTCTGTTCATCCTGCTGATACAATGACAGACCATGGGACGAAGAGCAACAAAACAAGGCCCTTATTTAAATAGATGCTCCATGATCCCACCTTCCAGTAAAAAAAAAAAAAGAGGAAGCGAACGCCTGTCCATTTACCATCAAGTCAAAAATATTAAAAAACAAAGCAACCTTCCTCAGATTTTCTTTGTGCATCTCCTCCATCCTGTAGTCATAACTTCAGGGACCTCTACCACTGAAAGGAGCTCCCCCGTTGCCAACCTTTCATCTTCCACCTTCGATGTCTCCACATTGTGATATAAAGGAAGACATATGATTGATTGCCTCTTTTTTTTAAACTGTGTGTTGCAGTACAGACATTCCCTTAGTCTGTACAGCCTGGACAAAACTGGAAAAACACAGATAAAGTAATGATATGGGATTTTTTTCTCTTCTTTAAGTAGGAATTCGTTTATAAGTAGGGGTCAAATTAGTTATTGTTAGAAGTTGAGCTGCCATCTGCTCAGATCTGGTCATGCTCATTCAGATGTCTGGGGATGGTGGTCAAGCAGAACAAGTATGCTTATAAAAGATTAATTTTAAAGACAGACAAAACATGAGTGCTTGTTTTTTAAGCCTCAACCACAACATCCCCTTGTTTGATATCTGCAAAGACTTTAGGTGCAAAATAATCAAAGGTAACAGGGACACCATGCTTGCTCATGTAAATCACCAAAAGCTAATAGTGTTAATTTACTAATCATACAGAGCTTCTGATAGAAGTAATTTGGAAGCCCTACTTTGGAAGTCTTACTCCAGGCTTCAAGAATAAGAATCAGTAGATAACCCATAGCCCATAATCAGTGGTGCTGAAGTGGCGGTCATTCAGTTCCCAGACCCAGTGTCTAAGGAGTTGTCTACCTCTGACAAAGCCCCTCTGGAGGCTGTCATTTCAGATGACGTGGGCAAATGCCTCCAAACCAAGCACAAAGTGGACCTCTCCAGTGGAAGACTACTGTATGCTGTCTGTAGAGTGACACTTCTTTAAGCACGGAGAAGGTGACTTATACCTGCTGACAATGGTCAGCAATGAACGCACAACTGATTTGAGTGCAGTCCTCTGTAAAATGCTCTATGTCAGAGTCTTGGAGGCCTCAGCTGAACTCCTCTCTGACAGCAGTACCTAACCAGTTGTCTTTGGCACAGGGCTTCTTAACCCCAGTTGGCAAGGTTGGCATACAGAACAGGTCAAACCCTTAAAGTTGGACCATAAGAAAGATAGCAGGACTCTCTTTCCATACTCTTTAAATATGCTGCAGAACTAAATACTGTACAGAAGAAGGAGGAGAAAACTGAGAGTATAGATTGCAGATTTCTTACTCTGGTTTGTGTTACATTAGCATCAGACTCCACACTATATGATGACATTACCTTTGAAGGGAATAGGTTTGCCCATATGGGAGACCATTTTCAATGACAGGATGCAGGGATCTTGAATGCCCAAAAAGAGGTTATTGGAGTTACTAGGCTAGACACCCGTAAGCCTATGGTAGTTCCCCCAGTATATGGAGCTGTACTTGACGTATTTGAAACAGGAACCACTCATAGCCTCTGGTCCCCCAAAAAGCCTGACTTTACAGAGTTCAGGGGCTTCATTCTTTCTTGTATAAGAAATAATTCTGATACTAAAAGTAATACAGAAAAATTCAGGAGGAGCAGTCAGAGCTGATCCTAATATTCCCTTTCTGGTTTGGGTACCACTGGTTCTACCAGCTCATTTTGATGTTCAAGAAGATTCAGTGCTCTTACCCAGACAGATGGTGATCTTGATAGAGTGCTAGAGCACCTGTTGTATACCTGGGGCTCAAGACACTCAATCTGGCAGCTCTAAAATATTTAACATTACTCTGTGGGCACCAGTTGTCTGAGAACATGTGCTGTATTATGAGGGAGGTCATGAAACTAAGAACTAGGAATCATGTCTGACAAAAATCAGATTCTTCCAGTGGTGCCAAAGGAGAGAAATTATACCTAATGAAGCATAGATACCAAGAACCCTATAGTATTTGACAGAGTTGTTTCACACAGCATTATATTCTTCAACAGAGGTCTGTTTATCTACCATGGCAGTATTCCTAGATGTCCTTCTGTATCACTGTTGCAGAATTCTAAACAGAAGGGATCTCCTGCCCAGGGCAGATCGATGCTCGGCCAGTATACTAAAGCCTAATGATCTTGTATGCACCATACTTCATACCTATGCTACCTGCACAGAATGTAGGGCATAAAAGGGACATATGGATGCAGCTATTCAGAACTTCTTTGCCGCCAGGTAGAACACCATTATTACTAGTTGGTCTGAATGCCTTACAGTTGTGCTAAATACCTAGCCACCAGATAAGTGCTCAATTGTTTTATTTTCTTTCTTTTCATGGTCTTGTATTTTATTTTGCTACCTGGGGTTCATGTCATCCAAAAAGGGAAAATGTCAGTGTGGGAAACACATTCCCCATAAGGGTCATCAGAGCACTGTCTTTTTATGTTTGGGTGCTTAACAAGACCATACTTGTAGTATCTGTAAGGCATTTGTGCCTAAGACACTCAGAAGCCATTTGTCTTCCCTGGCTATTTATCTTGAAAAACAGTGGCTTAAACAGTTAGCCCAGGGTACCATGGCAGAAACCTTTAACCCTGAGATACTCCCATTAGGAAGTCTTGGCTGGATTTTTTAGTTGTCCAGCCTCCACTGGACATCATCCTAGAAGCAGGTAATAGCTCTGTAGGTCGTTTTGGCATCTAAATTGGATTCACCTGCTGTTACCCGACTGGAGGATGGCATGGGTCCATCTTTTCTCACATCTTGTAAGGCTTTGTAGGCATCTGCTCCAGATGTTGAGGGGGAACTGTGGCTAACTATCTATGAGGGTCTTAGAGGGATTCTTTAGATATTGGTCAGGGAAGAGGTTCCAGGTTCTCTTATCAAATCTTGGTATGGGTTGGAACTTCAGGTATTTGCTGGGGCTAATGCCCCTTCAAGGAAAAGAAAAAATTAACCATGTTTCAGTCCATACAAAGGATCCTCAAAGGGAATGGCAATAGTTTACTCAGGGCTTGTTTTCTGCCTTCATGGCCCTGAAGCGTCCTCCAAGGGATTTTGTTGCCTGCACCTCCCCGGACCTCTACCTCTTCTAAATGGCTTATGGAGCAGGATTCCTCAGATTTGGATTCAGTGTTTGATGAGGGTCTTTGTCCTGTTCTTCACAGGTGCCTTTGCATTTGGCTTATGGTTCTGATGAGAAGGAGTCTGTTAGCACTTAGCCTGCATTTGAGGAATTGACCTTTGGGGACACATTTACTAGGATGATGGAATATTTTAAGTGGGATTATCCTCAAGTGTCTGATATTCAGAGAAGATATTACGAGTTGCTTCAGGCAGATACTCCTAAACCATTGTCAGTTCCTCTTGCATTGGCTGCCTTGTTAGACACATTCATTGCTGCTTCCTGATTCTCAGCATCCTGCTCCTAAGAAAACTGAATGGTTCTATAAGGTTCCTGAGGATTGTCTATTTTTATTTAAACGTCCTTCTGCTGATCCTGCTGTGGTGTCAGTCTGTTCTGACAAACCCTCTAAGCTCTTGGAATCTACATAACTTTTGCCTTCTGATAAGGATAATAGGACAATGGAAAATATAGGTAAGAAAGTTTACAGTGCTTCTACTTTGACCTTTAAGGCTGTTAATTACCAGGCCATTTATGCTCTGGCATTGATTGCTCAGGCTTGACAGGTTATTTCTAACCTCCCTGATTCTGAAGGCAAATCCTCTGCCTTATCTATTCTATGTTCTGCTTCTCAAGTGGCTCACCACTATTAAAGTGTAGCTATGATGCTGCTGATACCTCTTCCAGGACTGTGGCTTTTGGGCCCATCTTGAGACATTTTTCTTGGCTTTGTCTCCAGTCTCTCCCTGAGGACATTAAGGTCAAGTTGTTCAATGCTCCTTTGAATAATAAACATATTTTTAGGACTGCTACTGACCTGTTTGTCTTTTCAAGAGAAAGGCAAAGGCTTTCAGGACCTTAAACATATTTGTGTCTCTTCTATGCCTAATTTCCAGCGGAATTATCCTTCTAGGTATGCCTTTGTTCGCAGACAACCCTGCCAGGTCTCCAAGGGCAGGAAGGGTGGTAGCCGGCCCCCTCTGCTAAGGCTTTTCAGATTTCTGTGGCACAGAAGCCTCCTTTATCAGATAATCCTGCTTCTCTTGAACATCCCCCCTTCTGTTAGACCAGGTTCCTTTGTCCCATTGGCTTTCTCTTTGTCTTCCAAATTGGCATCTCATCACTTCAGACTCGGTTTTCTGTATCATCCATCAGGGTTATTTCATGGTATGGAAGTCTCTCTTTCCCTCCCTTTTCAGGGATACCTCAACCTCCTGTAGAGCAAAATCCTAATTTCCTGGAAGTTGTAGGGCACCTGGGAACTAAGGAACCTGTTCCCCCTTTCCAAGCAGGAAAGGGGTTTTATGCCAGGATGTTACTCATTCCTCGAAAGGAGGGCACTTGGAGACCTTTTATGGATCTCTCTCCCTGCTCAACACCTTTTTCATGATCCTTTCTTTTTGGGTGCTTACTCTTTAAACCCTGTTTTCCCTGTTACTACCCCAGGCTTTTCTGGTGTCTTTGGATCTGAAAGATGCTTGCCTTCGTATCCCTATTTGCCCTCTTTTCAGGAAGTTTTTACATTTCTCTGTTTCTTCCTTTCATTTTCAGTTCTCTGCTTTGCCATTTGGCGCCTCTACTGCCCCAATGGTATTCACAAAATGTCTAGCTTCTGTGATTGCTTTCTGCAGGGTCCCAGGCATTCAGATTTTTCCTCACCTAGACAACCTGTTTCTTCAGGTACCTTCTCCCTGTCACCTGTTACAGGATCCGGAGTTCACCATCTCTCTCCTTCAAAGTCTGGGGTTCACTCTAAACTTCTAAAAGTCCATTTTGACTCCCTCTCAGAATCATGTGTATCTGGGATGCAGGATTCAGATAGTGTCAATGTTTGCCACTCTTCCATCTCCAAAAGTTTTGTCATTGAATGCCTTCTTTAAGTCCCTTCTTCCTCTGGCTGCCATGCCAGCCTGGGAGTTTCTTCAGGCTGTGGGATTAATGGCTTTGTCCGTTCCAGTGCTTCCTCTTGCTAGATTACATATTCAGAAGCTTCAGTGGTACCTCAAGTCATTTTGGCTGCAGCATTGTCAACCTCTGGATTTCATTGTGCCTCTCATTCTCTGTCTAAAAAAGGAATTTGAGTGGTGGATTCAAGAGTTTGCTCTCAATCCAGGCCTGCCCTTTCAGCCTCCAGTCTCTTTTCAAGAACTGTTCACTGATGCCTCAGATGTGGGGTCGGGTGAGGGGCTTATTTTGGTCACCTGGAAATTCAGGGTCTTTGCCACCTCTTCTGAAATTAGACCATATCAACATCAACTAGATGAGAGCCCTTATTCTGGCCCTTCAAGCTTTTCACCCCATGTTCTCTCCAGGCCCCTTGAAGGTGTACATAGACAACACAACAGTGATGTGTTATGTCAATAAGCAAGAAGGCACAACATCTTACATCCTCTGCAAGATGGCTCTTCAGGCTTGGAAGGTAGCTGTCAGTTATCAGTTAACTCTTCAGGCAGTATACATTCTGTCAGAGCGGCAGACTCTGAACATGTCCAAAACACAAGCTCATGAATGGATGCTTCACAGAAATATGTTTCCGGATTCTGTCCATTGGTGGGGTATTCCTCAGGTAGATCTTTTTGCCTACGCCCTGAACTTCCTCTCTTCTGTTGCAGAGTGCATTGCCATCTGGCATGGAAGATGGATGCTCCTTCTGTTTCTTGGAAGGGGATGTTTCTTTGTGCTTTCCCTCCTCTTCCTCTACTTCCAAGAGTCTTGCAGAAGATTCAGATGGACTCCCCAAAAATCTTGCTAGTAACTCTCTTTCGGCCAAGACTGCACTAATTCCCCCTCTTAATGCATCTGGCCAGGGGCAATCACCACAAGTTATCTCAACATTTGGATCTTCTCACACAGGACAAGGGGTCTCAAATCCATCCTCACTTATCCACTCTTCAGCTGACACTGTAGGTGATAGGGTTCTGATCCCTTACAGGCACCTCTTTTCCAAGGACATAGTCAGGGTTTTATAGCAGGAGGCAAGGAAACCTTCAACCAAGAAATCTTTTATGTCCAAATGGAGAAGATTTTTCTGTCTGGTGCCATGCTCATAGCCAGGCTCCTTTTTCAGTGTGGGTCCCTTTTGTCCTCTCTTATTTGTATGAGTTGCTCCAGTCTGGCCGTTCTTCTCTGAAAGCACATTTGTCAGCCATTTCTGCTTGTCTGCACATGAATCATTCTTTGGCTTCTCATTTTGAGGTCAAACAAGTTCTTAAAGGCATTCTGCATATTAGGCCTCCAAGGAAACCAATTCCTCCTTCTTGGGACCTTAATTTTGTTTTGAAAAAATTGACTCGGGCTCTTTTTGAACCTGCGGATTCTGTACCTTTGCACCATTGTACCTGGAAGACTGTTTTTTGCTGACTCTTACTTCTGCTCGGAGGGTTTCTGAGCTCCAGGCCCTTATGGCCATTCCTCCCTTTTTGTTTTTGTGTACTGGCTGAGCACTGGTCTGCCCTGGCCGGGAGATCCTTTCAGTTTAGACTACTGCAACAGTAAAGAGAGGGAGATCTACTGTTATGGTAAGATTTTACACAACTGTACTTTCTGAACCCACCTCTCACTTCCAGAAGGGAAGTTAAGTGCTTTCCAAAATGGTTACTGGACCTCAGGCATCCAAAGAGGTCAGTTGTACTGCTTTGGGACTTTAGGTTTATGTAAGAAAAACTGAAATTTCTTCTGTTTGAGCAATCAGGTTAAGCACACAGTGTCTTCTGTGAAAGACAGTATTATTTCTGCCACAAGAATGTCAGTGTTAGTTATAGGTCCCTCACATGCAACTAATGCTTTTTTTAATCTTGTATTCAGGCAGTGTTACATTATCCATCAGTCCCTCTTTTATGCCAAAGGTAGTGACAGAAGTAGCCTTGAATAAGGTGATCCATCTTCCAGTATTTTTTCTTAAATCACAGAACAAAGTAGAACAGATTCCCCACCCCCTTAAATGTTCATAGACAACTGAGGTACTACTTAGGACATAGGAGTAAAGAAGGACTGACCAACTGTTTATGGCCTTTGCAGAGGATTTCCCATCTCAGCATTAACTATCTGTAAGTGTACATGTCATTGGGCCAGATTCAGGAAGCCTCCGTGTAAGAGTTCTAACTCTTACACGGAGGCTGCAGTTAAACGGTGTGATGTCAGCATGTCATGCATATGCATGAGGTGCATGAGGCTTGCTGAATCACACTGTAACTCTTACACGGTCCGTGTAAGAGAGTAGGGGGCGTGTCCGTAGGCTAAGCCCTGCATGCGGACACACCCGTAAGTGTAGAATGGCTGAAAGTAAACAGCCACGAGAGAGGCCATGGAAATGTAAATAAACACACTACACAACACATTCCCCCACAGACCATCAGTGTACAAAGTGAACAGAGGCTATAAAATAAAAATAAAAACTGTTTTATTTTTTAACCCCCGTAAATGTGTGCTACTGTGTGCGCTCGTGTGCGCGGGTGTGCTACTAGCGCAACTGCAGTTAGCAATCAGTGGAAAAGGATATGAGAACTAAATATGCAAAGTAAGCCAAGAAGAAATAGCTTAGCAGTAGAGTTGCCGGCTTAAGAGTAGGCAGGCAGGGTTCGAGCCCACACAACAACCTTTTTTTTTGTAAATAAGCACTAAAAAAGCCCCTGACAGTATTGTACAAATGTAAAAGTATACCCTTTTGTAAAATGGAATGAAATGGAGCATATATATTGAAGTAACACAATAATAAAAATAATTAGAAATGTACTGATAGCTAAGCTGCTGTGAGACAGAGTGCCCGTAGCTGCGTAGTGTTTAAAATGCTGCAAACTGTATGCCCGTTGCTAAGCACCGGTTTAACAGGCTGAAACTGTTTGCAACTAGCTGTGCTTAGCTTAACATGTGTGTCACTAGCCAATTAAGGTTTATCCCAGCGCACACCGTTTGCGCCGCTCCACAAGCTAACTGCCAGTGCGCATGTGTCAGCTCAGCATAAGCGCCAGACCTGCTTTTAGGTGCTTAAAAGTGCTTATGGCATGGTTGATTGACAGGTCCTCAACTCATTTCTGTCAGGAAAATTAAAAATCAGTGGTTAGATTCGAACCCAGGATACCATGCACTAGAGTCAAGGTACTAAACCACTAAGCCATGACAGCAATACCTAGAAATGCAGAAATAGCATATATATGGGATAAAATCCAGAATGGAGCATGATAAAGCATTTTCAGTGAAGTAGATACAATTCCAAAACGGCCAATCAGAGAAATGTGCAGGAAAAGCGGCATATATAAGCCCCATAGGCGGGAATACACAGCAGAACCGATTGTAGAACAGACCTGCAGTCAGAATGAGTGGAGTAGGTGAGAGACGTTGCTTTCGAGCACAGCGTTGGGGCATTGAGGAGTCCAGATACATGGTCTGGCTCCTTGTCCATCATCACGAGGCCCAACTCATGCAGGGCCAGGTCTCATGGGGAGCATACAGGGTGGAGGCATGGGACCAGTTGGCTCGTGATCTGACCAGTACTACTGGCATTCCACGCACTGGTGAGCAGGTCCGTCACCACCATGCGGACCTGAAGCGACGTAAGCAAGACCAGTTGACCGAATGGATCCAGGAGGCCCGGGATATGCCCAACGCCCCACTACTGAGTAAGTTACATTTTACTTATGTATGTAAGGATTTCAACTGGCTGATACCATGGAGATGTGTAGCCCAATATTACTTCTTTCGTATTACAGCTGCAGGTGTCCACTCTGCGAACCGCGAGACGCATGCCCGTAGGCTGGCGGCTGCCACCATGCAGGTTAGTAACCCCACCCAGTACTTGTAAATAAATATTATACTGTAGCATGTATCAGAACACTGCAGTGTATTGATTAAAAGTAATATAATGTGCAAGGAAGAATTGAAAGTCTGCAGGTATGGCTGCAACAAGTTCATCAGTATGCAAGTGTAACTGGAAATATAATTGATAGAAATAAATAGTGCTGTAATACAGATGTCCCACCATTAATTAAATATAGTGTAACCTGCAGTAGTCTCAAGAGTACAGCTTCAGAATCTGAGGTAGTCACATGTGAGATATATCCCCTGTTGAAATGCTGAATCATGACAGAAGTGAGGCTGTTGGAAAGTGTTTGAATCACCACCAGTCTCATATGTGAACAAAGCCTAGAAGTACCAACCTGAACTGTGAAGTTGCAGGATGTGTGAGAGTGACAGAAAGGGTCATGTATGAATAAATAAAGTAGTAATAACCCCTGAATATATTAGCCCCAGTGTGTTTCTACAGAACTAAATGCATGTGGGAAGTACAAATTAACATCCCAAACTGATTTCAGTGTGTCAGAATCTGGAATGTCTAGGCCAAAATCTGTATATGGTGATAACAGTAAACAATTTGCAGATAGAATGAATGATTATCTGACAGACTAAACAGCCATAGTTGTCCCCTGTCCTGTCATCAAAGTGTAGCAGGATGATGTATCTGATCAAATTCAAAATAAGTAGGATAGTGATGTATTTGTAACAGGTGTAGCATGACAGTCAAATAAAAATTATTTTGAAACATCAGCCTCAACTTAATTGTGTACCTATTACAAATGTATATCAATGTGTAACTTATGAATGTGTCATCACTTTCTATCTTCACCCAACCCTATAATTCCATATAACAACACCCACTAAATATTGGTATGTGAACATTTCATTAACCATGGACATTTGTCCATTTCAAAAATATATGCATGTCTGTTCGTGCATGTGCCCTGTTCATACCTGCAAATCTGATGGCCTGTTGCCATTAATCAACCCTGCATGTTGTTTGATTGTGTATTTCCGTTCAAATAATGCATGTGATATTGATATGCCCCTTGTTCAATGGTGTTAATATCTGGGTGTTTGTTTAATGGGAATACCAATGCATGCTGTTACAACTAATCTGAATGGAATAATATGCCACTAACCCAAACTAACATAACTACTCACAAACCTAGAACGCTTGGGAAGGCAGGTCCCAGCGGACCCACCTCTCCCACCTCAGCTGGCGACTGCACCTGGCACTAGTGCCCAGGCCGGACCCTCCGGTGGCCCTGTGCCACCTTTGGGTGGAAGCGCTGCAGGGGATGGGGCCCGTCCCCCCTCTGCAAGCGTGGCCGGAGGAGTTTGTCCACTCACCCTCCAAGGTGTCCGGTCTGTGGTGCGAAGGGAGATCCAAGACTCTGTTCTTGGGCCCCTACGCCAGCTTGAGGCTTGTGTGGCACAGCTAACGGCCCTGCCCATTGCCCCGCCTACACAGCCTCCAGCACAGCCCCGTCTTGGGCTGTGAAGGAACAGTGGCAACTGCCTATGGGTGGGGATATCAGTTCCACTGTTGCCATCTGTGGGCTCATGCATCTTGGATATCCCAACCTCCGTCCCCGTCAATTGTGTAACCCCCCCACGTGTGTCATACACCGCCCCTGTATGCGTCTTGTCTGTCTTGTCTGTTAACCTACCCAACCTACCTCCCCAGCTATACCGACTTCCTTCACCTGACATACCACTCTCACCTGAAAAAAAAAAAAGGGCACTCTGTACACACAAAAAATTACGCCCCATACATAGCTGTCCATGTCGCACACATGTCCGCTTGACATTGAACATGTCCGCTCGACATTGAAACTGTTAATTACAATTGGCTCTACAACAAACATTAATGTTGTCCTGACACCTCTCTCAGGGGTGGAAGGTTTCAAATGTCTCACTAAAATACATGGAAATGCACAGCTGTTGCTGCTAAAGACATGGGCATCTATGGGCATTACCTACATCCCTCCTGCAAATCCCACGCTTGTTTCCCTACTGTCTTACCCTCTTTGTGACCCCTTTTTCACCACTTTCCTGTCACCCCTTTTTCTTTTCTTTCAAAGAAAATAGCTGGTGCGCTTGTGTTAGCGGAGCTCACCGTCAGTGCGCATGCGTGAGCTCCACGCAAACGAGCGCAGACCTGGTTTTAAGTGCTTAAACGTGCCTTTATGGCACTTTGATTGACAGGTCCTGTACTCATTTTGAAAGTCTGGAAAGAAAAATAAATTCCCACTGCCAGTTTCGAACCCAGGACCTTGGTAACATTAGTCTGTATGACCTACCACTAAGCCATGACTGCCATACAAGAACATAGTGCTAAAATAAATATAACATGTAATAGTAGGAATCAATATAAAGGCAATATAGGAGGTGTACTACCCAATACATTTCAGGTAGAGTTTTAATGGCCGAATTACTGGATTCCCACACTAGTTCAGTGTTAACAGAAACAGCCCTACTAATTGTTCGCTTGTACATAATAATGTAAGGTAATGTACACATAAGAAGGTATGTAAATGTACACATACATATATATAAATATATAGTAATACATATGAAATATAGTCGTAGGTGTCAGTATCCATACACACTCACTACAGGAGACAGTGAAGATAAATGCAGCAGCCAGAATCTGCAACACAGCCTGACCCCTCTGAGACCCACTAACCCTTTTAACTGCTTAAAGGTGGCTTCAGCACTTTGATTGACAGGTCCTGTACTCATTTTGAAGGTTTGGAAAGAAAAATAAATTCCCACTGCCAGTCTCAAACCCAGGACCTTGGTAACATTAGTCTGTATGACCTACCACTAAGCCATGACTACCACATGAGATCATCGTGCTAAAATAAATGTAACATGTAATAGTAGGAATCAATATAAAGGCAATATAGGAGGTGTACTACCCAATGCATTTCAGGTAGAGTTTTAATGGCCGAATTACTGGATTCCCACACTAGTTCAGTGTTAACAGAAACAGCCCTACTAATTGTTCGCTTGTACATAATAATGTAAGGTAATGTACACATAAGAAGGTATGTATATGTACACATACATATATATAAATATATAGTAATACATATGAAATATAGTCGTAGGTGTCAGTATCCATACACACTCACTACAGGAGACAGTGAAGATAAATGCAGCAGCCAGAATCTGCAACACAGCCTGACTCCTGTGAGACCTACTAACCCCTTAACTGCTGGAAGGTGCCTCCAGCACTTTGATTGATAGACCCTGTACTCAATTTGAAAGCAAAATACAAGCATACTAGTAGGCCCTACCACAAGACCATTGTAACACTAGTCTGTATGACCTACCAGCAAGACATGACTCTCATACAGGGATATAGTGCTAAATAAGTGGAACATGTAATAGTAGGAATGAAGATAAAGGCAATATAGTATGTGTACTACCTAAGCATGCAGACAGACTTTCACTGTCCCAATTACCGGATTCCCATACTAGTGTGTGTTAACAGAAACAGCCCTGAAAATTGTTAGCTTGTACCCAATATTGTCAGCTAATGTACATATATGACAGTATGTATATGTACACATATGTATATATAGCAATACATAATAAATATAGTTGTGGGTGCCAGTATGCATACACACTCACTACAGGGAACAGGTGGGAGAAATGCAGCAACCTGAATTCACAACACAGCATGAAGTATGAGAGATGTACTAACCTTCACACTCACAGAACATTTTCCAACAGCATACCAGCATGGTCCACGCCCTTACAATCTGAAAGGGCAACGATCTCACATACCTTTTTATAGCACTGTCCTGAAATCACAGTGAGACATGCGATCAGTACACAACTGGCTGTATGCAATTAGCCAATGCTGCCTTACAATTGGTGCAGAGGCCATCACATGGGCCTATGCAGATACCTACAAAAGCATTCAGTACCCACACTCCATACATGCAATACAGTCATTGCACAAACCTGAGAAAGAGAGAGAGAAACAGAAATAAGAAAATATACAGACTGACAGCAGCAAAACCAGCAGCAGCAGCAGAAAACAGCAAGCAGCAAGCAGCACCACTGACACAGCAACAGCTGCCACAAACACAGGTAATGCAAAGTAGCAGGTTAATACTGTGTTTACTGTGACACCTCCAAATGTATCATAGTTCACTATCTATAGGTATGTCCATGAGATAGGTTGTGTGTACATAGTCCTGAAATATATACATATGTAATATTGCTGTACATGTTGCCCATACTTAAAACTTCCATAGCTTAGAACACAAGGCCAGTTGTGCATATGATGCAGTAGTTACCAGGGTCAGTAGAGGTTACTCCTCATTGGTGTGGGACCACTGTGTATGTATGGCACTGTTCAGGTACATATCCCGTAGTATGGCCAGGGATTAATATCAGTCTGTCATGTGGTGCTATGTCCTCCATGGGTGAACGTAGCACACATCCAGGGATACTATTTCGTAACAGTGATGCTGTGTGTTCTGCAATGTTGAGGGTGTCTCTCACCTGGACATGTGAGAGGATAGGGAGGTTACAGTCATCTGGGATAACTAATACCACATGTGTAGGAGAATGGGGGGGGTACCTGCACCTAAACTGTCTGCAACAATGTTGCCAATATCTGTGCATTTGGTGAATGTGAAGCATCTTAACACTGCTGACCACAGATGCCTTGCCTTCATGTGAATCTGCCCTGTGCTGCAGTAGCCTCCTGCTATTGTTATACAATGTGCCTGTATCTGTAGTCCACTGGACAGGATTAATAAGTGGTGTGCAGATGTTCTGGGTTAGATATATGTGTGCACAGTAAATGCAGTATGTGGGATGTCTGTGGTAAGCATATGCAAAGGGGCCGGCGGTGTGTGTTGTGGCTTCCACTGGCCCAATGGGCTGCATGGATAGCATCACTGTCATAACTAGTGAATAACTGTGTAATTACATGCATGCATAGCAAGGTCGTGTACTGTGCTTGTGGTGTTGTTCGGATATGTATATCCAGGCTGAGTAATGTGTGTCCACATCACAGGGTTGGATGGCAACACACATCCAGTATGTAGGGATGAACACCCAGAGTGTGTCAGACGTGTCGCCTGTGCAGAAATATCTGGCTATTACCTGTGCATCCCCCACAACACACACACATGCAACATATGGCAGAAGTACTATAGCAGTACACACATGTTCATAGGTTCATACTAGGCTATTTGCCCTAGGGCATTGATAAGCCTACTAGAATGTGTTTGTCTTTCGCCACCCAATTACAAGTTATGTTGCTATGTTCTTGTCCGACGTTAGTATACTGTGCCTCTGTCTAACAGTGACATAGAAGTGATACCTGGGGTACAACTATGATCTCCATCCACTCATCCAGATTCCTATGGAAGAGAGTCAATGAGGGACTCTGCCTAACCTGTAGTGTGAGCTCATTACAGAGTGAAGGGAGCCTCTTGGTTAGGAATATGCCCCTCCAGCATGTCCATGTATGTCAGTGCTGAGGTACAGGTCTCCTGAGCATGTGGCTGTATGGGACTCTGATTGCCTGAGGTGCAGCATGTTCATTACTGCTGGGTAGGACATGGCTGTATATGGCACACACAGATTGCCTCTGAACAGGCAGTATGCCACTGAGTCCAGCTGGATTTCCTTTACCTGGGCAGCATATGACATCTGTTTGAGCCATTGCATTCTCTTGATGAGGTACTGTTGTCCTGTACCAGTTGCTGTAGGTGTCTGGTTAGGTACATCCCAAAAGGTGCATTGTACGCAATTATAGGCCTGATGATGGAGGAGTAAAGAGGCACAATGACCTCCCCTGCCATACATGTGAATCCCTCATGATTAGCTGGGCTATATAACATGTCTTTCAATCCACGTTGGCCATGTGGTTGACAAATGACAGACTGCTACCATGTTTCTTCCCCAGGTCCCCAACCTACGTCTTCTGTACTCAATGGCCTAACACCTATGTTGTACTTTGCCACCAATGTGGAGGCGTGGGAATCTGCATTGAATATTGATACTCCCCCTCCCTTGTTCAAGTGTTGGGGCCGACAAGAATGGTAACAGCTATAACTTGGTAGTACTGGTGTGCTCCTGTGAAACCTGAAACAGGTTTATGTTACTGCACAAATATCGATGTCCAGAATGCTAAGTAGGGTTTTGAGTGCGTGCATCCTGAGGTCTAGACTTCCGGTGTTGAGTAGCATCACTCTTACTTCCTCATCCTTTGTGATACAAATAGATGTGGGTTTGCCTTATGAGCCTTGCCTAATACAGGCACTATGGGTGTAGCAAGAGGCTCCGCTAAATTCCAGTAGGACAGGGGTGACAGGTGCAAGCTGTCCCTAGCAAAGCATACCACCCCAAGATGGCAGGCATTGGCACACCTGTGAATGACACCAGTATGTCAGTCAATTGTTGGAAGGGATCATCGTGCCTTGATATTGTGGCATCGTTCTTGGTGAGGGTAGGATGCTACTCAAGGTCAGGGTCAAACTGTCTTGGGCTACGTGCTCAGAGAGCTCCGTACTGTCTCATGTCATGTAGTCCAGGGAGGTATGTGTCAGGTCATTCACACCAGCATGGACATTGACTGAGTCATATCTGTACTTGCCTTGGGGTTACCTGAGTGTTTGTGTTATGTGGCAGGTCATAGTGCCCGACAGGCTGCACACCGTGACCCTCACCTCGTTAAGCCTGGTGAACGTGATGTTAGTGTGCCTGATGATAGAGGCACCTAGTACAGGTGTATGAGGTGTGTTGTTTACTGTTAATGGCTGTGAGTGTTCAGCACATTGGCTTTATGTGATATGTGTTGCACGTGTTCGTTTCCGTGGTAGTGGTTGCCTGAGTGTCTGCTTAGGAGGTCTCTGCTGCGTAGGCAGACCTGTAGTCCAAGCCTACAAGTATGTTCATGTGTGATCATGTGTTAGTTCTGCTGTCGTGGTAGGTCTATGTGAGACTGGAAGTGTAGTGAGTGTGGTTTCCTTCGCCACCTGACTGGTTATGGCGGTATTGAGTAGACAGAGCCTAGCCTCCAGTTTGATATATGGTTGCATCACTCACATGAGTTTGAATTTGTTGTTAGGAGGAGGGGGTTGTCTGTGTACATGCAGCTGTTCTAACATTGTCTCTGGAGTACCACACTCACCAGCTGGACTGGGGAGGGAACTGACAACTGACCTCTGGACATGCTAGAATACTATTGTGAATTCCGTAATAATTGAAAACAAGGTCCAGTGGGGATTGAGGGTGTACTGATGTTACCTACAACTGCTGACTGATATAAAAGCGTCAGTGAGCAAGTGCCAGGTAACCTAAGTGCAATGTGTCACAATTAAGTAAATGCAACAATGACAAGCAGTCACTTGCTGTCATGTGTAACATGGAAATACGTACAGTAAGCAATGCAGATATCAGTAGTGAGTCACAGAAGTGTTGAGAAGCTGTGTATTATGTGGAAGTAGCATACCAGTGAAATAACAAGCTAACAAATAACAAGCATATAAACAAAGGTAGATCCAGGAGGCCTGGATGTAGTGTTTGCTACAGCAAACAAGGTGTAGCAATGTCAGTAAGATACAGCTCAGATATGCAGGCACTATAAACCTGAAACCAGATGTCCCCAGCTATGAATGGCAGAGTACAGCCTATTGTCACACACGAGTGCAGACCACAAACCTTGTTAATGTTAAATAACTGGCCTGAAGGCCAACTACCTATACCAGAACTAATACACTTGTACACTGTGCCCTCAATCAGCAGTTCCCAACTTCAACGGATGAAAGATATGTGTCCTGCCACCACAGTGCTTGCCACAAACCTCCCTAATGTAAAACAACTGGTCTGAAGGCCAAGTGCTTAGTCCAAATGACTTAGAATGATAGCTACACTGTAATCAAGTTACAACCAAGTAGTAATAAGTACAATTTAATACTCCCTGTATAGAATGTGTACCATGTATTGCTGAGATACTATGCTGATAACCTGTTTGTGTACCTTTCCAGGTTAGCATGGCTCCAAAAAGGAACCCAGCATATTCTGCTGCAGAGGATGACGTGATTCACCAGAGCCTGGTGCGTGACTATGCCATCCTGTTCTCACGCACCACCCAGAATCAGCAGGAGAGGTCTGCACTGTGGCAAAACCTAGTTAGCAGGATAAATGATGTTGGCATGCATGATAGGACATATGAGCAGGTGAGACATCACTGCAGTGATTTGATTAGAAATGTCTGCCAGCGTGCTGCAGATATCCGCAGGCAACAGGTTGCCACAGGTGGGGGGGGGGTGGCCACATCCCCCTCACCAGACAGGAGGGGCTACTGCTAAGTGTTGTGGATCCAGCCCCAGAACAACAACAGCAACAGTCATGCATCATGATGGAGGTTGGATCCACACAGCAGCAAGACACCGAGCGTGCAGGTAAGATGCCATATTTATTTATTGTTATTACGTTTACATTTGTTGACCAAGATAGTCTAGCTGGATATATGTCCATTTTCAGTAGAGGCCTGGGGAGAAAAGCTCCACACATAACATAATAAAGGCAGACAGACAAGTTGTTAATACAGACAGCCAACATAATAGAAATATACACCAGCCTGTTAATTAAATCAACATACATTTAAGGAACTCAAACAGTTTAGAGTCATACACAATGTACTGTCGGTTTCAAAGCAATTCTACCTAAAGCATAATGGTTATGCAATAAGGCAAAAGCCATATAGATAATAGTTAGGGCTCAGAAGGGTAGAGAAGTAGAAAGAGTATGAAAGATAAAATAATAGGGAAGAGGCAGGAGTCAAGAAGGGAAGTGAGGAAAAGAAGGAAGACAGTCAAGAGGAGGTGGGAGGGATGGGAGAAGTAGGTCAGAGCATAGAAGGACATCAAGGTGAAAGAAACAGGGTAGAAGCTAGTTTTTATGCACAATGAGGGGTTAAAGGTAAAGAGAGGGTGGGGAGAGGGACGTTAGCCTGGAGTCCAACAAGAACAAAGCCAGTGGTTTTGGAAGTACAGTTTGAGTTGTCGTTTGAAGAGAGGTAAGGGTGAGATTAGAGTTAACTCCTGGTATGTACATATGACTGTTCTGTACACTGTTACTTCATGCATGCATAAGGTGTGCATGTGGTATGTATCTGTCATCATGATATGTAATTGTGCATGTGTGATACAGACATTATGAGCAGCTGATGTGTATAAGGGAACTAGTGTACTACTGTACTGTATCATGTGCAAAACAAATGGCACACTTGTGCCCACTGACATTACTCTCTTCACACTTCCAGGTCCCTCCCATCTAGCAATGAGGCAGGCCATATATGCTGGTGAGTGTTTTTAACATTACCTGAAAAACAATTTATAATACTAGTAAGAGTAGTGTAACTCTGTAGTAGACATGCTGGTGAGTGTGTTTAATAATACCTGTAATACCCAGTTGTACTAAATTAAGAGTAGTGTAACACGGTACTGATGTGTGTATTTACTGTGGGGTGTGCATGTGTGTTAGTGTCCATGAGTGCATGTGTCCATTAGTATTGAAGTGCATCTCTGTCAAATATGTGTTGAGACTGTAATCTGTGTTCCCTGTTTTCTTCCCGTAGGTTCTGGTGCTGCTCTGGTGACCTGCAGCAGGGAACCTGAATCTTGTGCCCCAGGTACTGATGATGATGAAATGTCTGTAATGGTGCAGGAAGGTGTGTCTGGGTCCACCATTGGTCAGCCAATTGACAGTACACAGCTGTCAACCCCGTCAATGCGCACAGTCATCCTGCCGTTACATCCTTTGTCACCACTGTCCCTAGGTGATGGACAGTCTGCAGTGGGCATAGATCAGGGTAATGTGGTACCTGTGGTACATGCATCCCCACAAGGCAGCCATGAGCAGGGTCCTCCAATGGTACCACGCAGTCGCCCATGGGTTCTCGTGGGGGCATCCATGGCCGTACTGCCTCTGGCCGACGTGCCCAAGGAGGTATGTCAACCTCCACTATGTTTCGAACTGTCATGCAGGCACAGGCACGTATGGAAAGGTACACCAGACAAGGTCTGAGGGAGCTGAGAGCATGTCGCACAGCCATGACAGACGGCATGCGTGACGTTGCGAATGCTATCCGTAACTTCACAGATGTCATTGACAGACGTTGTGGGGGCATAGAACAGCTGCTCCACAACCAGATGTCCATGGGCCAGGGCGATGGTGTGCGTTTGCGACGTCGACGTGGCCGTATGCCAGCAACAGCACCAGCTGGCAGTGGCCGCGGATGACAACAGGCCCACTCACGCACCTCAAGTGCCAGCACCAGCCCCAGCAATGCTGGGTCTGTGCTGTCATCAAAACGCCCCAGGAGACCACGTGCACGTGGCTCTGGACAGTCCCAACAGGGAACTGTGTCCAGTCAACACACCCCTGCTTCTGACGACAGTACCCAGTCTGGGTTAGTACCGGATACGGCCCGTAGCACCCCTGCCAGGCACAGGTACCGTGTCCGTGCCCACAGACACTGATCTGGATGACCTGACAGGTGCAGTCTGTGGCTGTCCACAAAACCCTGTACATGGCAGCCATTATGTGGGACTGTGTGCGTGCTTACACACATGCAGAAACCTAACACCTAGGGAAAACACATACAAACACACACTGCACCAACACTGGTCCACCCTGTACTGCTGCCCCTCACAAACACACATACACACACATGTCAATTGGTGTTACCAGTGGCTGGCTTGGGCATACCTAACCCACACCCTGTGCATATGATGACACTGTGCCACCTCCTGCATACTACAACATTGGTGCAGGAAAAGGTAAACACGTTGCTGATGCACAGGGTGACTACATAGATGTGTATAAGTAGTAACATGTTGGTAACTGTTCACTGTTCCAGTATGATTGTGTGTATATCCCAGCAGTCCTGCTGCAGTAACTGTATGAATGTCCTCAATTGTTATCTGCACCCATACTACTTACCAAAGTGTACCAGCTGCACACCATCACATGCTAACATTGACTATGGGAATGCATCATGTGCTGTTATGTAGATTCAGCTATATGTATCTGTTCTGTCACACATGCATTTATACACACCCTGCCACCCACACACATGCACACGCTCACCTGCCATTCCCATTATTTATTACCCTACATGAGTAGCTGTCGATACATGACAGGTACACATTTGAGAAGTGCACTATGTTGTTTACTACCGACTTCCTCTTCTCTACCTGTACTCACAGGGTGCAGGCAACCTCATCAGTTCAAAGATGTAATGTGCATCAGGTACTGTGGTACCCTGATTGCCACATCAAACATGTTTCCCATACGGAAATGCACACACAGACACATCCCACATCCACACACTTGCCACATTCAGGCTTCAAAACACTATCTAGGTATATTCTGGTACATGTGCGTGTTACAGTAGCATGTAACACTATACTGAGTACTGGCAGTTGTCTGTTGTCATGCTGTTTGTATAGAATAAAAGAATTGTTTGATTATCCTACTTCGTTTTGTGGACATTACTTGAAGAAGTGTTACCTTACATGTGTTATTGGTACCACCACCTTCTCTTTTGTAGTTATGTTTGTATAGGGTGCTGTCAACATCACTGCTTGTTAAGGGTAATGTGCACCCTGCAGTGCATAGCCCCATGTGGCAAAAGCCACATCCCACCCCCATCATTGTGCACACACACTAACCCCACCCACAGTAAAACACATACTTTCCATTTGCAAGATTAAAACCCATACCTAACTGTGTTATGACAGTAGAAACAGACACATTAGCAGAGTGTGCTATTTGCAGTAGTTGGAGAAATCCTTTCTAATGCTGTACTTAGAGGGTGCTGACATCATCTGTGTGTAGGAGGAGGGATGTGCACCCTGTAGTGTGTTCTCTCAGTTGGCAAAAGGCACTTATCTCTCCCAGCATAGTGCACACACATAAACCCCACTCATACTAACACACATACATTCCCTATGCAGGATTCAAACCCCTACCTAACTATGTTATGACACTGGAGAAAGACGCATTAGCAGAGCGCTATGTGAATTACTGGAGGACTTTAATACAGGTAATATAGTTATAGAGTCCTGACATCATCAGTGTTTCAAAAGGGGGATCTGCATCCTGTACTGTACTGTCACAGTTGCTAATAGGGGCATTTCCCACACACACATCGATGTGTTCGAGGTTTGCATATGTGGGGGATCCAGTACTCCAGTGTGATTAGTATATGGTTTGATTGCAACAATGAGGGATATACTCCCAGTGGTGAGCATTTTGTACTCATGTTTGTGATGATCAGGTCTAGTATATCTGCCCCTCTTGTGTGAAGGTTGGTTACCTGTTCCATAGCTAAAGAATGTCTGATCTATGGGAGCCCTAGAGCTTGGGTATTGTGGCTTGTGTAATGTTCACAGTCTATGTTTGGGTAGCTGACGTCACCCAGTATGATGGTGTTTGCAGAGAAATCTATACTTTCCTGTGTCAGCATGAAGGCTGTGTGGGAGTCCTGAGTTTGAGAGGGTGCTGTAAGAGCTCCTCTGTGTCTCTTTCCATGTGGTCCAGGGAGGTACGTCTCAGGTTGTTTGCACCAGCATGGACAATGACTGCCTCATAGTTGTACTTGCTGTGGAGTGACCTGTGTGCCTGTGTTATGTGGCACATTCTATCACCCGACAGGTAGCTAAATGTGACCCTCACCTTGCTCTGTCTGGAGGGGCACGTCTGTCAACAGCTCATGTCAAGCAAGTTCACACCCCTCATAAATGATGTGGAAACCTTCAAAGGCCCCAGGCCTGCTGAAAATATGGACCAGACTGCAGATTCCTGTATAAAGGCATTCTATGGACACATTCAGGAATGCATGGATCATGAAACCACATATGAAAGCATGACCCAATTCTCCAAAGGCAGATGTCCTGTGTGCCGGACACCAGCCATAAACACACTATACAATAGAAGGATGACGCCACTACATGATACAACAACCTCCCAAAATGTGAAGGCATCACTGATGAGTAGTGGAAGACAACTACAGGCACCCATACGATTGTCTAAGGCCACCTTTGAGAGAAGATTCCACAAGCCACTGAGGATAATCACAAGGCTTTCTGTAGTTATGTTAGGAACCTGGGTGGTACTACCCAGATATGCTCAGAGGTAATCCAAGATGTCACACGAAATACAAAACACACAGACATTGCCATCATCCTAGTGGACAGGTTCACTGCTGCCTTCTCCCCCCCACCACACCAAAGGGCAAATATGTCTCGCGGCAGAGTGCTGCCCCCCCTGACATCACAGATACTCAGGTAAGAGATGCCCTTCCCAAAGCAATAAACACTGCATCAATGGGACCAGACAGTGTCCCAGGCTGTGTCCTACATGAACCACAAGAAGAGCTACACCCAGACATAACACCACTGTTCAATCCCAGCCTTACTACACGATATGTGGCCAAAGAGTGGCGTGCAGCAACAGTGGTCCCTCTACATTCAGGTGGTGCCTTCACGGATCCTGGACACTATTCGCCCCATATGTCTGACTAGCTTTGTCTGCAAAGCTATGGCAAGGATCATCATGAACCTCACATATCTAGATATTGTGGACCTACAGACATGTCACCATACACAGTTTGGCTTTGTTAATGGCAGATCCTGCCTCTCAAACCTGTTTGATTTCTTTGAAACAGTCACCAAGGCCACTGTCAAGGGAAGGAGGTCTACACAGCCTACCTGGACCTTGCATAAGCCTTTGATACAATACCCCACTTGTGCATTCTAGGGAAGCTCACCAGTGTACATATTAACCCCTATGTCACTATGGTTATTGCACAGTGGCTCAAGGGCAGAACACACATGGCTAGAATTGCTGGAGCCATGTCAGCCTCCAACCTGGTACAAGTGGTGTCCCACAAGGCTCAGCCCTGGGAGCTGTCATGTTCATTATATATTTATCATAGGTACAGGCCAACATGGAAGTACTGTGGCTGAGCAAGTCGCAGGTGACTGCAAACCAGACGCCATAATCAACTCTCCAGCTAACACATGCATCCTCCAAAAGGGACTCTTGCAAACACATGACTTGTGCCACAGCCATGGCCTCAAGGTGAATGACAGAAAGCGTATAGTCATCCCCTTTGTCAAACACAAAGTGACCACAAAGTACCACATATGTGTTAATCCATTAAGTGCAGACGAAGGAATTATGGACCTTGGGGTACACAGGTTGATAGCATTCTACCATTTGACAATAACATGGACAAAGTGGTTAGGAAAGCATGTTATATGGGCCACATCATCATGATGGGATCCACATGTAGATCAGGGGAGGACATTGTGCCCCTTTACTCATCCCTCATCATGCCCATAATTGACTATGATGAACCTGTCGGCATGCACCTTACCAGACACCTGCAGCAACTGGAGATACCACATACGCATTCTCGACAAGAGGATCAAAGGGCTCAAACAGATGCCACATACTGACTGGTTAAAGAAACAGCAGCTCTACTCAGTGGCATACTGCCTCTTCATAGCCAATCTGTGCCTGACATATAAAGCCATGTCAGACCCTCACTTAATGGCCATGCTGCACCTCAGAATATCCAGATCCCATCAGGATACACGCTGGAAAGACTTGAATCTCAGGAGTGATATACATAGGGCATGCTGGAGGGGCACATTCACAACTCAGAGGCTCCCTTCATTCTTGAATATTATCCCAATAGAGGTTAGGCAGAGTGACTCAGTGACTATCTTCAAGAGTGATATTAATGACTGGATGTGACATTGTAGGGTTACCCTGGGTATCACTTATGTGTCACTGTGAGACAGAGGCACAGTATACTAACCTTGGAAAAGGGCATAGCAAGACAGATTTACAATGTATGTTGAAAGCCACACACATTCTGGGTAGGTGGATACATGCCCTGGGCAGACATCCCTGTATGAACCTATGGACCTATGTATCTTGTTCACCATTGGCCCTATGTGCTGTTAATCACCAATGCAATCTCAATACTATGGTAGCATGTGCAAAGGTCAGTTGTCAGTCACACCTCTATGGTACAGTTGTGGAATATGTGTGTCATGTAGTAATGTCACAGCTGCCACATGTACACAATCAACCCTATCCCCTACCCATGGATGTACAACACATGTATGAGATGGAAACACATGGCCAAACTGTGGACTAAGCACTCTGAACCCAGTAATGGCATAACCTGTCTGGTGGCATGAAATACTACAGTGACAGCAATACCAATCTGATGTGGACCTACACGGACAGCAATACAAGCATGGAAACACACCGGGCCAGTTGAGGAGCCTAAGGATAGCATCCTGCATGACTGGCAGACATCTCTGCAGCTGGCACACAGGCATACATTAGGCCTGCACACAGCACGCATAACACATAGCACACAAATCCTGTGTGTCAAACAAGCACAGTCTGTACAGCTATACAACACTAGTGCCGCAGTTGTGTTAGGTACTTTTATTGTCCAGTACAGTGAGAACATGCTCACCAGGCTGGACAAGGTGTAGGTCACAGTGATATGCTCATGGGGCACTGTGGTCCACCACATAACACAAGCATACAGGTCAGTCAGATGCATGGACACATATGACTCAGTCATTGTCCATGCCACCACAGCTGATGTGGGATGTCCCTCACTGGGATACATGATAGGGAACATGGAAGGGATCACTGAGCAAGTGACACAGGCTGGTAGACCCCTGACCTTGGTTGGCATCAGGCCCTCACCAGGGATTCTGACATATTACTGAATGCTAATGAATTAGTGTAGTTTCAACACCCTAGCTGAATGGTTCTTAGCATGCAGTCACTGCATTGCTATGGAATAACGTCTTACCACTCCCACAACAGGTGAAAACATGCAGCACCTCTACATCAACAACATGTAGACTATATGCCCCAGACCAGGTGTGTATCCCTCACTACTAGGCTGATAGCATCTACATCTCACACTGTATATACACATCCCACATGCAGCACCTGCACAGAAGACCACAGTCATAATGTTACCCTGTGCAAATACCATGTATTCACATGTGGCAGGCATCACACATGGTAACTATTGAAGGTCACAGGTACATATGTGTATTTGGCACACACATACATCATGTGTGCATTGCCATAACTGGTTTAATCAATGTCATGCATTATTGTGAGGGACAACCCGCACACATGGGCATTCTGTGTGGGCAAAACACACGTGGCATGTCTGTAATCAAAAGCCATACATAATTGTGATATCGTTTAGAAAGGGGTATGTGCATCCTGTAGTGTGTTTTCCCAGTTGCTAAAAGGGATATTTCAGTCATACACACTTACCCCCCCTTCACACACACTTGCCACTTGCTGGATTCAAACCCCTACCTAACTATGTTATGACACTAGAAACGGACGCATTAGCACAGCGCTATTCGCATTACTGGGAGATTTCCTTTCCCCTGATATACTTATAGGGTGCTGACATCATCAGAGTTTAGAAAGTGGAATGAGCATCCTGTGGTGTGTTTTCCCAGTTGCCAAAAGGGATGTTCCTTTCATACACACTTACACACACACTTGCCACTTGCTGGATTCAAACCCCTACCTATGTTATGACACTAGAGACGGATGCATTAGCACAGCACGCTATTCGCATTACTGGGAGATTTCCTTTCCCCTGATATACTTATAGGGTGCTGACATCATCATAGTTTAGAAAGTGGAATGAGCATCCTGTGGTGTGTTTTCCCAGTTGCCAAAAGGGATGTTCCTTTCATACACACTTACACACACACTTACCCCTCTTCACACACACTTGCCACTTGCTGGATTCAAACCCCTACCTAACTATGTTATGACACTAGAGACGGACGCATTAGCACAGCATGCTATTCGCATTACTGGGAGATTTCCTTTCCCCTGATATACTTATAGGGTGCTGACATCATCAGAGTTTAGAAAGTGGAATGAGCATCCTGTGGTGTGTTTTCCCAGTTGCCAAAAGGGATGTTCCTTTCATTCACACTTACACACACACACTTACCCCCCTTCACACACACTTGCCACTTGCTGGATTCAAACCCCTACCTAACTATGTTATGACACTAGAGACGGACGCATTAGCACAGCGCGCTATTCGCATTACTGGGAGATTCCTTTTCTCCTGATATACTTATAGGGTGCTTACATGATCAGTGTCTAGAAAGGGGAATGAGCATCCTCTGGTGTGTTTTCACAGTTGCTAGGAGTAACATTTGGACCAAGTGTGTGAGCATGCCCAGTTCAGCCTTCCCATGGTATGTTGTGTGAAAGATGTCTCATTTATCTAAGTGTGTGAGCATGCCCAGTGTGGGCTTTCCACATGTTGAACTCTGCAGCCCATCACATTTGTGGATGAGTGTGACCTTCAACAAATACCTCCAGTTTATGGTTAGGTGTTCTGTGCCATGTTGTGTAGTTACTGTCCAAATGCTTTTTATGTGAACACAACAGGGAGTATACTGTGCCTGCAGGTTTTGCATGGGATATTTTGCACACAATTGTCAACATCCGTTCATACTGACCTAACACTGTAGTACTGTATAGTGTAGTGGTTCAGTACTTTCACTGTGGTGGTCAGTATCCTGGGCTTTAGTCCTATCACTGCTTTACATTTCCATAGTGTGCACAACAGCCTGGTTAGGGTCCAGTTGTGCACATCTGCACAAAGGCGGTGCCTCTACGGACCCTGGTAATTACTGCCCCATAAGCTTAACAAGTCTAGTCTGCAAAGCTATGAAGAGGATCATAATTGAGCTCATAAACAAAGATATAGGGGACATGCAGATATTGTACCTGTCCCAGTTTGGCTTGGTCAAGGGCGGATCATGCCTTTTGTACTCGGTTGACATGTTCAAAACGGTCACTTAGGCCATTGTTGGGGAAAGGCAGTCCATACAGCCTACCTTGGCCTTGCAAACACTTTCAACACAATACCCCACTCAGGTATTGTTGAAAACCCTAACAACTGAAATGTAAACCCATATGTCACAAGATGGGTTGCAAACTGGCTTAAGGACGGGACCCACAGGGTTAGAGTTGCTGGCACTATGTTAGACTCCAGGCTGGTCACAGGTGGTGTCACACAGGGCTCAGTCCTTGGCCCCTATTGTTTGTCATGTACTTCCCAGAAGTACAGGCCAACATGGGAGGACTTTGGCTGACAATGTTTGCAGATGACTGCACACTGGGCGCCATAGTGGACAGTGCATCAGACACGGATATCCTTCAGAAGGGACTCACGGTAACTGATAGCTGGTGCCAGAGCCATGGCCTGAAGTCAAAGTGCACAACATGTGTAGACATACCCTTCAGGAAAAGCAAGGTAACCCCAAGCTACCATATAGGTGGCAATCCTCTAAGCACAGAGGAGGTTATCATGGACCTGGGGACCCAGGTTGACAGTCGCCGTTCTTCTGACACTCACGTTGCTAAAGTGGCTAGAAAGACCTTCTACATTGCCCACCTGATCAGGATGGGATTCACATCCAGATCTAGTGGGTCATTGTTCCCCTGTACTCTTCACTTATCAGACCGGTGAGCGAGTAGAATGCCCTATTCTGGATGTATCTCACCCAACATCTGCAGCAATTGGAGACACCCTGAATGTCCCCCACCTAAAGGATAAAGGAACCCCAACATCTGTCATATGCTGCCAGATTGAAGACACTCCCGCTCTATTCAGTCACATACCGTCTGCTTAGAGGTGACATGTGCCTGACATGCAAGGCCATGTCCAAACAGGGATTAATGGACATGCTCCACCTCAGAATCAGCAGATCCACCTGAACCAGTAGTGCAAGTGACTTACACCTTAGCATGGATGTACGTTGGACATGTTGGAGTGATGGAGTTGTCACTCGGAGACTCCCTATGCTGTGGAATACAATCCCGGTCTATGTGAGGCAGAGCACCTTGCTGGCTGTGTTCAAGAGGTATCTTGACCTGTGGATGGGAGGTCATATGTTTAACCCGGGGATCGTCACTGTGTCACTGCTGGAGAGAGGCACAACAAAATAATGGGCACAGTACTGTTTCCATATAAGGGGTGGTGTACGCCAACAAACTCTGGGCTAGGCTTATACCTGCCTTAGGGAAGATAGCCTAGTATAACCCTATGTACCTATGAATCTATCTGACCATGTTGCATTATGTTCAGATGTGAACTACTTACAACAGCCTCATCCAACATCAGTAGTGTATTCCACAACATGGGTGTACATTGGCAAACACTACCGATGTGCCCTAGGCCATTTCTAATGCTAGTCGGAGAGTGTGTTTGTCCGTCAACACATTGTAAGTGTAGTTTACCATGACATATGTCTTGTTTAGTATACTGTGCCTCTGTCTACCTGTGACATAACATTGATACCCAGGGTAAACCTACCATCTCCCATCCACTCATTAGGATTCCTGTTGAGGGGAATCAACGAGTGACTCTGGATAACCTGTACTGGTAGTTTACTCATGCGTGGGGGTGGCTTCTGTGTTATGGATAATGCAGTACAGCCTGTCCTATGTATGTCAGTGCTGGCGTTCAGGTCCCTCATGTGCATAGCTCCCTGCCATTCAGATTGTACAAGGTGCAGCATGTGCATTGATTCCAGCTTGGACATGGCTTTCTACATCAGGCACAGCTTGCGCCTGGGTGGACAGCATGGCAGTGTGTGGTGCTGCACTCTGTTTAATCAGGCGACACATTACATGTGTTCCAGCTCTTTCATACTCCTGGTGAGGTACTGTTGTGGACTTTACAGTTGCTGGATGTGTCTGCATGAGGTACACCCCACAGGGGCTGTTGTGGTAATTTCTAATGCTGATGAAAGATAACTGCAGAACCACAATGACCTCCCCTTAGCTAGATGTCAGAAAGCATGGACCATGCAATCACAAATAAAAACAGGACCCTCTCCACAAAGGGAAAGTGGCCTGTCTGGTGGACCACAGCCATAAACAAACTGTATAACAGATGAGGGATACTAATGCAAGACAGAGCTACATCTCCAAAAGGGAAGACAGCTGTAATTAGCACTAGTAAAAAGCTACATTATGTCATAAAGACATGCAAGGTCAACTTGGGGACATAAATCACCAAAGACAATGAAGGTAACCACACTGCTTTCTTCAGTTATGTCAGACACCTGGTTGGGAACCCTCAGATATGCTCAGAGTTGGTACACAACAACATATATTCCAGTGACCTGACAGATATTGGCAACATTCCGGCGGACAGCTTCAGTGCGATTTACCCCCTCCCTCACCCCAAAAGAAGATAGTTATCACAGCTGTATGTAACCTCACTGTCATCTTGGATGTCCATGTGAGAGCCGCACTCAGCAAAGACAAGTACACAACATCAATGGGACCTGATGGTATCCCCGGTTGCATGCTATGTGAACTCCAGAAGGAGCTGGACCCGTATATACAAATGCTATTTAACCTTAGCCTTGCTACAGGATATGTACCTGAACACTGGCGTACGGCAACAGTGGTACCACTCCACAAAGGAGATGCCTCCACAGACCATGGCAACTACCACCACACAAGCTTAACCAGCCTTGTCTGCAAAGCTATGGGAAGAGTCATTATGGAGCTCTTACACAGAGACATTGCTGACCTACAGACCCTTGATCCCACCCAGTTCAGCTTTGTACAGGGCAGATCCTGCCTTTTGCACCTAGTTGACTACTATGAAACTGTCAGTAGGGCCATTGATGAGGGCTACACAGTCCACACAGCCTACCTGCACTTGGCTAAGGCCTGTGACACAATACCCCACTCAGGCATCATAGACAAGCTCAACAGCTGACATATAACACCATATGTCACAGGATAGGTTGCAAAATGGCTAGGAAACAGAACCCATAAAGTCAACATTGCAGGTGCCTTGTCGGATTCAAAGCCAGTCACAGGTGGTGTCCCACAAGGATGTGTCCTGGGACCCCTCTTAATTGGTATTTACTTTTCAGATGTGAAAGCAAACATAGGAGGGTTGTGGCTGACAAAGTTTGCAGATGACTGCAACCTAGGCACCATAGTGAATACATCAGCCGGCACACACATCCTACAGAATGCCGTCACAAAGACGGATAGCTGGTGCCAGACTCATGGCCTGAAACTGAATGCAACTGATGTGTAGTCATCCCTTTGGGAGGAACAAAGTACCCACAGATCAATACATAGACAGCAACCCACTGAGCACAGAAAACAAATCAGACACCTGGGGACATGTGTAGATAGTGACATCTCATTTGACACCCATGTTGCCAAAGTGGTTAGAAAGACTATCTATCTTGGCCACCTTATCATGGAGGGTTTTCCATCCAGATCATAGGAGGTCATTGTACCACTATACTTCTCCCTTATCAGGCCCATGATTGAATACAAAGCCCCATTTGGTATGTACCTCACCCAGCACTTGCAACAGCTGGAGAGACCCCCAAAAGTACCTTACCATGAAGATCAGGGGTCTACAACACATGTCATATGCTTCCAGAATAGAGGAAACCCAGATTTATTCAGTGGCATACCGCATACTTACAGGTGACCTATGCCTGACATACAAGACCATGTCCAATCAGGATTTGGTGGACATGCTCCACTGCAAGCAATCCAAATCCACCAGAACCATGAGAGCTGAAGATTTGAACCTCAGCACATACATGTATAGGACATGCTGGAGGGACAGAGTCATAACTCAGAGGCATCTCACACTCTAGCAGAGTATCCCAGTTCATGTTGGACAGAGTCCCTCACTGACTCTCTTCAAGAGACATCTGGACAACTGCATATGAGACAGAGGCACAGACTAGACAGAGGCACAGTCATGTTATTCAATTACGTAAGGGGTCATAATGTGTCACTACTAAGTCAGTGGCACAATATTCGGAATCTATTCTGTACACTTATTACCACTATAAGGGGTGGCAATAGCCACATCACTATGGCTAGGCATATACATGCACTAGGGCGGATAGCCTACTAGTAAACTATGACACTATGAAACTATGGTGTATGTGTAGGTATTGTCAGTCAAGCACTATGATGTGGTTTGGGGGGCTTGATATCTCACTGTATTCCAACATTGTTTTGTCTATTCCTTTTAGCATGTCTAGGGATCAGTTGCTAGTGTCCTCTCCTGCTCAGCTGGTGAACCTGGGAATATTGAGGCAATGATACAATTGCCTCATGTACACTGACAACCCTCTCCTTCTCCCATAAAACACACGTACATGTGAGAGATACAACTATATAGTCAAAGTGGAGGCTGAGCTCTCTCAACATAGGACTAGCAAGACCAGAGAGAAGGTGAAGGTAACCACACACATCACAAACCCAGTCTCACATAGCACTATCACAACTTAAAATCATACACATAGACACACAAAGACATACTCGGAGGCTCTGATCAGAATTCTACCAAAACAGCAGCGGCCACCACAGCAGACACCCACACAACTACCTCCACAGGGCACAGCACATGCAACACATAGACCACAGAGTCAGTGTGCCAAACAGTCACAGCCCTTAAGGCCAAACACAATGCCAGACACACTTGTCATAGGTGACTCCATAGTCAGACACACTGATGTCCCGCTCACCAGATCGAGTACGGAGGAGGTCACAGTAAGCTGCCTATCAGGCACTGGAATCCACCACATAATGCAAGCACTCAGGTCACTCAACTGCAAGTACAAGTCTGACCCAGTCATTATCCATGCTGGTGTGAACGACCTGAGATGTACCTCCCTGGACTACATGGAAAGAGACATAGAGGATCCCTCTGATTATGTAGGCCAGGCAGGTATGACCCTGACCTTGAGCAGTATACTACCTTCACCAAGTATGATGCCACATAAACAGAGACAAGATGATCAGCTGTAATAATTTCCTTAAACTATGGTGTCATTCAAAGGGGGTCCAATGTCTGTCTGCCTGGGATGACATGCTGGACAGGCCACGCTGATTTGCAAGGGACGGCTTGCACCTGTCACCCCTGGGCTTCCGGATTTCGAATGATGCTCTTGCCACCCCCATTGTGCCTTTTTTATGCAAGAATCATATTCTACACCTACCACCCTAGAACACAGAAAAGGAAAGACACTAAGGGTAATGCTGCTCAATGCCAGAGGTCTCAACCTCAAGCTGCACACACTCGACGCCCTTCTCAGTATGTAGCACATTGATGTCTGTGCTGTGCCTGAAACCTGGTTCACGGCTTCTGACAGCACCCCGGCACTATCGGGTGTTACCTCATATCATGCGTTCTGGCACCAAAATCCGGACAACACCAGGAAAGGAGGGTGGGTGTCCATATTCATCAAGGACACCCTCATCTCAAGGTTGGTGGCAACACACGATGCATCGGAGACCATCCAGGTGCCAGTAACCATAGGCAAGACTGCTCTGCAGTTTGTAGCATGTTACATGCCACCCTCTCAAACTCAGGTACCTCACACAGCTGTCTGAAAACACTGGAGGGGATAACTGTATCTCCAAACACCATCATACTGGGCGATTCCAACTATCCAAATATAGACTGGGATCACTAGTCAAGCCCCAACACTCTAACCCAAAGGTTCCAAGAGTTCATACACTCAAATGCCATGGGACAACTGGTCACCATCCCCACAAGTGGAGACAACATACTAGAACTCATCATCATGAACATGGGGTCACACTGTTCAACACCAGCAGTATACCCATCATTGGTGAGATCAGATCATGAACTAATCTCAGTGGGAGTCCACATCCCACCCACACCCCAGATGGAAAAAAAAAACAGTGAAGACCGTCTCAAATGCCGACTTCACATTTCTAAGGACTGGTGTGGTCTCTTTCAAGGCCCCCAAGCCAGCGGACACCATTACCCAAGCCGCTGTATCACTTACAAATGCCTTCTACCAGCACCTCCAGGACTGCATGGATCAAGCAATCCCAAACAAAACAAAGAATCTTTGTACCACAGGCAAGCATCCAGTCTGGTGGACCCCAGCCATAAACAAGCTCTACAACAAAAGGAAGGAGCTACTACAACATAGAGTGACATCCGTAGAAGGGAAGTCACCCCTGCTCATTATGAGTAAAACACTGGGTTCCCCCATACAATCATCCAAGGCAAGTTTTGGAAGTAAACCCGCTCAGGACTCAAGGGACAATCATGAGGCCTTTTTTGCCTATGTTTGACACCTGGGAGGGAACTCCCAGATATGCTCAGAATTAGTTCGGAATGATGTAAATATCACTGAACCTACAGACATTGCCAACATACTGGCTGACAGGTTCAGTGCGGATTTCTCCCCCCCCCCTCCTCCCAACTGGAGGGGTATCTACACCAGAGGATTGTAGCCCCCCAAACATCTCCAATGCTGGGGTGAGAACTGCTCTATCCAAGGCGGAAAACACTTTATCCATGGGACCAGATGGTGTCCCCAGTTGTGTGCTCCATGAACTCAATGAGGAATTACACCCGCAGTTAGGGCATCTGTTTAATCTTAGCCTCACCTCAGGATATGTGCCCAAGGAGTGGCATACGGCAATGGTGGACCCACTTCACAAAGGAGGTGCCTCCACCAACCCCAGAAACTACCATCCCATCAGCTTGACAAGCCTGGTTTGTTAAGCTATGGAGAGGATCATAATGGGAATGATAAATGAAGACATAGGGGACTTGCAGACATTGGATCCAATCCAGTTTGGCTTTGTCAAGGGCAGATCATGCCTTTTAAACTTGGTTGACTTTTTCATGACAGTCACCCAGGCCATTGACGTGGGCAAGGCAATCCACACAGCCTACCTTGACCTGGCAAAGGCTTTCGACACAATACCCCACTCAGGTATCATTGAAAACATCACCAGCTTAAATGTGAGCCCATACATCACAGGATGGGTTGCAAACTGGCTAAGTGACAGAACACACAGGGTCAAAGTTGCTGGTGCCATGTCACACTCCAGAGCTGTCACAAGTGGTGTCCCACAGGGCTCAGTCCTGGGCCCACTTTTGTTCATCATCTACTTTTCAGAAGTACAAGCAAACACAGGAGGATTATGGCTGACAAAGTTTGAAGATGACTGCAAACTGGGAACCAAAGTTGGAAACCCATCTGATACAGACATCCTTCAGAAGGGTCTCATAGACACAGATAACTGGTGCCAGAGCCATGGCCTTACATTAAACGCTAAACAATGCATAGTCATACCCTTCGGGAACAACAGGGTTACCCCTAGTTCCCATCTAGGTGGCAATCCTCTAAGCACAGAAGAGGTTATCAGGGACCTGGGCACCCAGGTTGACAGTAATATTTCATTTGACACTCACGTTGCCAGAGTAGTCCTGGGGCTGTTCCTGCTATTAGGACAGAGGTGTGACCTGGTAGTGTCAGGGTGCTGATGTGGTCTTTGACCCTGTTTTCTATTACAGCACTGATATCTACATTCTCTATACTGTGTGCGTTTACACTGCACGCATTTATACTTCTGGCATTGGGTAGCATTACATCTAGGTTACTATCCCTTGTGGTACCTATGAGTTAGGTTTGTGTTTTTTGTGGTTTATGATTGGTGAGGGTGGATGTTAGTCAGGTCCTCAGGTGTGCATATGGTACATGGTATTACATTACTTAACACATGGCATTCATACCTCAGGTGGTGCTGCAGGGCTGCCTCTGTCGGATGCACATACTACACTCCCTGTACATGTTTGGAAGCAGATTGTGTCATGTTAGGCATCCCTGTTACTATATGAGTGAGTCAGAGCAGGTATCAGTCCCAGTGTTCCTACTGACTAAGTGTATGTGCTATGCGTTGCCTCTTTGCCAAGGCCAGGGCATACTGGGCATGCCTCCTTCTGCCTACTGAGACATGGTCAGGTTGTTCCTCCTCCGAGTCACCCTCTGCCTGTGGTGGCCTTGGCAATGGTGGGGGGATGTTAGGCCCAGCCCTGAGCTGGTCCTGCTGCAGCTGTTTCCGCATGATCATATTATGTAGCATAGCACATATCATGACCATTTGGGTACATGTAGTTGGTGTGTACTGCAAGGCTCCACCAGATGTGTCCAGACACCGGAACTGTGACTTGAGCAGCCCAAACACACGCTCTATGACATTATGTGTTTGTGCGTGTGCCTCATTATGGCGTTCCTGTTCAGGTGTGTGTGCATTTCTAATGGGTGTCATCAGCCACGGCTCAAGTGCATAACCTGCATCCCCCACTAGGTGTCCGTGTGGGAAGTCCCCACTGGCAAATGATTGGTACAGCTGCGTCAGATGCCAGATGTGGGAATCATGGTAGCTCCCAGGGCAGCCAGCACACACATTCATTATTATGCCCTGGGCATCACACACGACCTGGCAGTTGATGGAGGGGTATCCCTTGTGGTTAATGTAGACTCTACCCCGCTCACCAGCTGGTGCTTTGATGCATACGTGCGTGCAGTCTATTGCACCCAGCACCTCAGGGTATCCCGCTATTTGCTGGAAGAGACTCATATTGCTGGCCACAACCTCACGGTCATTAGGGACATATATATGATCACCGACATGTGCTGACATGGCATCCAGGAACTGGTGCAGTACCCTGGAGGCTGATGCCTGTGATATCCCCATCATATCACCAGTTGGTCTCTGGAAGGTACCTGTTGCTAGTATTCTTAGGCCAACACATACCTTGGTTTCCACTGAGATGGGTTCCCCTCTGTTGGTTCTGTGTGTGAGATGTGGCCTGCACAGCTCAACAATCTGCTGCAGAAGGTCTCTGTCCACTCTGTAGCGCTCTACTATCTCCAGCTCATGTAACCCATGGTAGGTGACCCTGGGCCTGTATACTCTTCTCCTTCTCCTCACTCTGGGTTGTCTGTCAGCATCTGCATTGTCACCACCCTCAGCAATTCGCCTTTGCCTAATTATAACAGCTATGGCAGCCCCTAGCATTTCTGCTCTGAGTTCAGCTTTTTTCAGTTTTCAATTCTGATAGCTTACTTTCTTGCAGTATCTCTTGTGAGAAACACCCTGCACTGCTCTTTGCAGTGTTTTAAATGCTGGGTTGGGCTTCTAGTCTGCCTGCATAATTGCCTGCTTCCAATTGTTTCCAACAATTAACTGCAGCAGTATCCTCTGGCAGTTTCCGTGTATTTTAGTTGTTTCCTGTTTCCTCTCGGTTTCCTGAGGGGGAGCAATGTGCACACCAGCTTAAACACGCTCACAGTCACTTAAACGCGCGCACACATCCCTACACGGTGTTACACGCACGCACACATCCTTACACGGTGTGAACTAGGCTGATTCATGTTAAAACGCGCGCACACTGCCTTACACACGTGCACGCCCGCGCAAACCATTGTAAATGGTTTGCAACACGCTCCCATATGTTGAGCCTGCCTTACACGCGCGCACACGCGTGCATGCACGTATTTCAAGAAACTTTGAGTGTAGGGATAGCGTAAACCTTCAATTTCTTGACTTTCCTAGTGTTCTGTTGGGACACACCTCCCTCCCTGAAGTCTGTCTGTCATCTTTCACCTTACATTGCCCTCCAATCTGGTACATTTGTATCTATCCTCCCCCCCGTGATGTCACCTACCTCTTACTCTGTTCCTCCCCCTTCTCTAACTCTTACACTACTCAGAAAGTGCTCATTACCTATGTAGCAGTGTGATTCAGTATTGTAACCCTGATTTACATAGGATTGCCTAGTAATGACTAGTTACATGTCTTACACGGAGCTTCCCCCCCTTGACAACCACTAAACGGAGGCCATATTGTTTTTGGTCTGCAAGTCCCTCCATTGACATTCCATGTAATACATAAATCCCACAATTGTGGGCTTATAAGCTTTGGTTTTTAGTTTTAGGTAGCGCACCCCGTTTGCGTGGGTGTGCGCTGCAGTTAAACCTCAAAATCCCGTGAAAAAAAAAAGTTATATAACATATTTTTGCAAAGGTTTTTCATGCCAATGGCCACATATTTGGCCATTGGCGTGCTTAATGAAATAAATGCACCCTTTATTTGGAGCTGACATAGCTCCGTTTTTAATTTTGCAGAAATGTACTCAGTTGTCAGCTGAGTACATTTCTGCAGCTAACACGTCCGTTACACGGACTGGTTTCTGCTTCGTGGATTGCTCAGATACCTCATTTGCATATCTTTGAGCTGCAAATGAGGTATTGAGCATTTCCACGCCCAGTCCGTGTAAGAGACGTGTTAGCTGTCTCTTACACGGAGATTTGGGCTGTTCCTGAATCGGGAGGCTTACACGGAGGCTTACACTACTCTTGAACTCCGTGTAAGCCTTCCTGAATCTGGCCCATTGTATTGTATATTTATTTTTTTGTGCCCTAGATTCCATGGAAGTTACTGGGAACATGAGAGCTCAGTCTGCCAGGTGCGTCGTTACTCATATAGCCTTCCTTAAGGAAGTATCTGCCAGTGTCATCCTAAAGTGGACACATGGTCTTCATTCCACACTTACTGCTAGCAACAGAGACTAGATATTATGTCAAGAGATAGAGTAAAGTTTACTTGCAGCAGTCCTGAAGAACATTTGTTCAACCCCAGGTTGCCAGCCACCCAAAGGTTAGTAGGTGAAAAGTCTGGGAGATTACCTTGAAATTATGACTGCAACAGTAATTTACTTGAAGAACAGAGTACAAGTTATCATCTTACAATAATTTTGTATGTTTTAGTGTTGTCTCTGATGCAGTCCAGTCGTCCACCTTTCCTCCCTTATTCTGAGGTATACAGGACAGTGGTGGGGTCCCAGATTAGTCCCTTCCTTAGCTTAGTTTGCTTGTCTGAGTCCCTCCCTCTGAGAAGACTACCACAGTTGAGAGGTCTACAAAAAGTGCATACTGGGCTCTAGCTTATGGTTTCCTTTTTTCTGTCAGGCAGATATCCTAGTTATGTCTAGTCTGTGTGAATTTCCAGTAGGAACAAAAAAGAAAATAAGGCTAGCTGTGTCTTCCTTTATACTGCAATGTGGAGAAGAGAAGAGGATGCAAAGATTCCTGAAGTTATATCTGCATTAATGACTACACTTCTAATGTCTATAATTACACTAATTTGATAACTTGTCTGTACTGTACTCGTTTGAGGGAATAGGAAATATCATCAAATGTCATCCAGGTGACTGCAGCTTCCCCCTTCATACCCAGTCTGATGCCCCTAGAAGGCATTTTTAGCTCTATATACAACCACAGGAGGCAGAAACCTTAGTCAATGATGTTCCACAAACATTGTTAGGGTTATGCAGTAGAATTTCTACAACAACCTCAGTTTCATAAAATATAGACAAACGTGTGTGTAATGGTTCATAGATTAGTACTAGGCTAACTGTCCTTGTGAGCCATTTTAAGCCTAGCCAATTATCCCTTGTGAGACTCAAACCCTGCATCCTGTGTTTGTAAGGCAAACAGCTTAACCATTAGGCCACCCTCCCAACCCCCTGCATGTAAATATACATGTGTGTTGACATGCACACACTCATCGTGTCACATGATATTAAGTAATAAACCAGTAGAGAGAGAGAAAAAAATATATATATATATATGTATATATATATATATATATATATATATATATATACACTCTAAGTGGTTTTATTACAGATTTTATAAAGGACAACACTATAAGATCAGCTCTAAACTTGTCAGAGTTGAAAATTTGCATCCTTGCCAAAAAAGTCTGAATGGTAATGTTATAACATAATTTCTTCCATTTGTCGAAAAAAAATATGTGACAACATTGGACAGAGAGGATGGTTTATGTCGTACTCTAGTAAAACCTTAACACACAGGTTCTGAGTTTCAAGTAAGATTGTTCTGTCCTAGTTTTTTATCATTGCTTTTCATCTAGCCACAGCACCATAGTGTATTTATTAAATGTTTAGTTTCAGGCTTTGTACCTGTCTGAAAACAAAATTACTGTATCCCTTACTTAATGATTGCTAATAGCCTAGTCCTAGCAGTGATCATTGTAGGACAATAGTAAAATGGTTTAATTGATGCAGTCTTTAGGGATCAGCATAAATTATAGGAGGTATTGCACGTCTCTTTCAACTTCAGTCATTTTCCTGGCAGCCATAATAGACTTCATCAAGGCAAAGGTGTTTCTGTATCAGTACAAAAGGATGTAAGCTTTGATTACAGATTTCACTCAACAACATGCTGCTATTGTAAGACAGTGCCTAAGGGCTGTAGGCCACAAAATATCTTGGATTCTTCTGCTTTCACAAATATAAGGAACCAGTCTTTGCATCCCAGATTGCACCACTTTCACATTCATTAAACCAGATGTTCTTCGTGTTTCACTGTTGCAGTCATTACATTTGGGGTAATCTGCTGGCATGTTGCCCTCAGTCGGCCTGAATAACAAAGTCCTGGGTCCTACGTCGGTTGCTGTCTCCTCTTCCGTGATGTCAGGTCGTCAAGGGGTATAAAACATGCAGCCGATGCCATTTTATTCAGTCATTCTTGCCGCGCAGTGCCAGAAGCAGTTCGCAAGTGCTGGTCGGCCAAATACTGAAATTTTTGCATTCGAGTTTCAGAACCGAAGTCTTCAACTAAAGCTAAGTACCGTGTTGGGGAAACTTTTTCTTGCTCCTTACCGATGTCAGTAAAAGTTAATAATTGCATTACTTGTGGGAAGCAAATACCTCATAAGGATTTCATTTGTACTGTATTCCTTGCCTAGGCCCAGATCATAACATGCCTTGCTGTTGGTTTTGTGCTAGATTTAACCAATGCACTATTAAGTGTCGGTATATTTTTGCTTCAAAATATTTTGGATCCAGATTTAATTACACTGAAATGTCGTCGGTTAAGCAATCCGACTACCGGAATTCAGAAAAAACGTAAAGAAAGAGACAGACTGTCGAGGTCCAAAATTGACAATGAAGCTTCTCCTAAGCCAGTCGTACTCAGTGAGGCGCTTTCGCAGCCCCTGATACCCACTACTTTTGAGTCGCAGGCCTCTACCGAGACCCATGAATGCCGCGAGATTCTCAGAGTATTGAACCCATGGATGTCTCTCCCTTGGATGGGTCTGGAGCCGCTGTGCAGGCACCGGCTACTGAGGGTGTTTTCAGGCCTCAACATTTTTATATAAAACTGACGCCAGCTTCAAAAACAAGATCAAAAACATCATCTAAGTCTAAAAATCTGATGCATGAGCCACGTGCTCAGGCCCCTGTGCCTACAAAACAGATGATCAAAATGGCTGAGGACTTAATTACCTTGATCAGGGGTTCCCAACCCCCCCCCCCCCCCGCTAAGAGGCCTAGGCAAGACACTGATTATGAATCTTCAGATCAGGTTTCCATTTCTTCTGATTCCTCTTCTGATCAGGAATTTTCTATACCACCCTATGAGGATTCAGATGCAGAAGAATCCATCCCATCTGCATCTCCTCCTGAGGATTATTCTTTTGGAGAAACCTTGCTTACTTTAAGGGAACATTTTCATTGGGAGAGTCAGGATTTTTCTTACTCAAAAAAGAGGCTTAGGGATTTCCCTCTTCTTCCTCAGCATAGGCCTTTGGCTATACCTCCTGTATTAGACATTGTTGATGATGTGTTTTTGGAATCAAGCATGGCTCCTGATTCCCTACCTCCGTCTCCTAGTAAGCCAGACAGATATTACAGGGTTCCTGACTTCCACAAATGTCTATTCAAAAATCCTGCTGCTGATCCTGAAACTATCTCACAGGGTCCCAAAGGCATAAAGGCCTCTCTACAGCCAAAAATCCTACCCCCTCTGATAGAGATTCCAGGGCGCTGGATAGATGGGGAAAGAAGGTTTATATGTCTGCGACCTTGGGAATTAGGGCCTTAAACTGCCAGTTCCATATGCTTAAATATCAACAGCATGTTATGGGCTTATTGATTATTATTGAAACAGAAAATTATGTTGATTTCTGATTGTGTGGAAAATAAAGAATTACAGGAATTATTGCCTGCAGCAGAACAGGTTGGAAAGCATACTTTGCAATGTGGTTTTGATTCCTTGGAGGCCTCTTGCAGGTCCGCAGTTACTGGATCTGTGATTAGAAGGCATGCCTGGCTCATGGAGCAAAATCTGCCTGATCATATTAAAGCTAAATTGTTGGGTGCCCCTTTACAGCATGATACTCTGTGTAGTAATAAGGCAGAAGAGGTTTTAAAGAAAATGGAAGACAAAACTAAATCTATACCACCCTATGAGGATTCAGATGCAGAAGAATCCATCCCATCTGCATCTCCTCCTGAGGATTATTCTTTTGGAGAAACCTTGCTTACTTTAAGGGAACATTTTCATTGGGAGAGTCAGGATTTTTCTTACTCAAAAAAGAGGCTTAGGGATTTCCCTCTTCTTCCTCAGCATAGGCCTTTGGCTATACCTCCTGTATTAGACATTGTTGATGATGTGTTTTTGGAATCAAGCATGGCTCCTGATTCCCTACCTCCGTCTCCTAGTAAGCCAGACAGATATTACAGGGTTCCTGACTTCCACAAATGTCTATTCAAAAATCCTGCTGCTGATCCTGAAACTATCTCACAGGGTCCCAAAGGCATAAAGGCCTCTCTACAGCCAAAAATCCTACCCCCCCCCCTGATAGAGATTCCAGGGCGCTGGATAGATGGGGAAAGAAGGTTTATATGTCTGCGACCTTGGGAATTAGGGCCTTAAACTGCCAGTTCCATATGCTTAAATATCAACAGCATGTTATGGGCTTATTGATTATTATTGAAACAGAAAATTATGTTGATTTCTGATTGTGTGGAAAATAAAGAATTACAGGAATTATTGCCTGCAGCAGAACAGGTTGGAAAGCATACTTTGCAATGTGGTTTTGATTCCTTGGAGGCCTCTTGCAGGTCCGCAGTTACTGGATCTGTGATTAGAAGGCATGCCTGGCTCATGGAGCAAAATCTGCCTGATCATATTAAAGCTAAATTGTTGGGTGCCCCTTTACAGCATGATACTCTGTTTAGTAATAAGGCAGAAGAGGTTTTAAAGAAAATGGAAGACAAAACTAAATCTATGCAAACTGTAAAAGATTTCTTACAAGTGCAGCCACCCAGATTCAGTAGGCACTGGCCTACTAAAAATTGGTCCTTTCCTGTGTCCAACAGAGCCTCTCAAGGCAAATCCAGGCGCTCAAAAGGCTCTAGATAGCAATCACAGGGTTCTTACAGGTCAAAGCAATGGAGTGCCTCCACCTCCAAATCTGGAGGGAACAAAGCACAACCCTACAGTAAGCAGTCTCAATGACTTCCCTCTATCATCACCAAACACTTATCTTTTGGCAGCCCACTTGGGGGGAAAATTAGCACTTCATGCTCAAAATTGGCAGTTAATTACCCAGGACAAGTGGGTATTAAACATAGTATCCCAGGGGTACAGATTTCATTTCCATACTTTGCCAATTCCAAACGGTTGGCCAGATCTGCCACAAAATCAATGGGCAGAGGCTCAGAAACAAGTTACGTCCCTCATGGATATGGGGGCTATTCAACCAGTACCAGAACAGGAAAAAGGACAAGGTTTTTATTCAAGGCTGTTCCTGGTACCCAGAAAAGACCATGCCTGGCATCCAAAGTCTGAGCAACTACTGGTGGCATTTGCTTCAGGATCAGAGGGGAAGGTTATATCAAAGCAGACTATTTCTAAGTGGATAAGCCACTGCATTCATTTCTGCTACTTGCATCATGGTAAACCTGTGCCCAAGGGAATCAGGTCACATTCCACCAGGGCTGCTTCTACCTCAGCAGCCTTTCTCAGAGGAGTTCCACCCAAAGACATTCTAGAAGCTGTTACTTGGAGCTCTGTTCATACCTTCACAAAGCATTTCCCTCTCTTCTCTAGATCCAGGGCAGGCTTTGCCACTGCAGTTCTGCAGGGCCTTATAGCCGCTCCTAATGCTATTTAGTTCCATCCTCCCATCCTTTGCTTTGGGATTCTACCTAAATGTAATGACTGCAACAGTGAAACACGAAGAATATAGTACAGTTGTGTACACTTACCATAAATGTAGATGTTCAAGTGTATTCACTGTTGCAGTCCAGGTTACCCACCATCCCCCTTTTCTATAACTTCTCTTTCCTTCACTATATTCTAAAGCCTTTGTGGTGTATTTGCTTTTAGATGAAGGTAAAGTTTATGTTGCTTAAAGTGCATTTACATATATTGCTGTGTATATATATATATATATATATATATATATATATATATATATATATAATTTTTTTTTTTTGCTCCCCATTTGGGGGGCACCTGACATCTGGGGCAAGAAAAACTGAATAAAATGGCATCGGCTGCATGTTTTATACCCCTGACGACCTGACGTCAAGGAAGAGGCGACAGCAACTGACGCAGGACCCAAGACTTTGTTATTCAGGCCGACTGAGGGCAACCTGCCAGCAGATTACCCCAAATGTAATGACTGCAACAGTGAATACACTCGAACATCTATATTTATGGTACGTGTGCACAACTGTACTTTTTGCTCCCTGATGGATCCAGTCATCTTCTCCAGAAGCATTCTAGTATTTGAGAGTTAGTTGACCGCAGATTTTTCAGAATTATGCTTGCCTACCTCCAGCATCCTTTTCATTGAGGGCATTTTGGTCTTAGCAAAAAAGGTCTTCGCCCCAGACTGAAGAAAATGAAAGTAATGTTCAGTGAGCACATTGATAGCCTTTCAAGATGATTTATTTTCTGGTCACCTTCAGATTAACACAGACAACATTCTGGTGCACCAGGAGACAACGGGACAGTCACTGTTACAGCTGTAATGTGCCAGTGATGGCATAGCAAATAACTTCCCAGTAGGGGCTACATCTTCAAAACTTTTATACCCCATCATAGCATGAGGTTCCCTGGTTTGATTCTCAGCTGGGGCATTCTGCGTGGAGTCTGTGTGTCCTCCCTGTGTTTGCTTGGGGGGTTTCCTCTAGGTTCTTCCCACATTCCAAAGACGTGCAGTAGGTAGATTGGACACATTAAAGTGTGTGTGTGTGTGTGTGTGTGTCTGTGTGTGTGTGTGTGTGTGTGTGTGTGTGTGTGTGTGTGTGTGTGTGTGTGTGTCTGTTTGTGTGTGTGTGTGTGTGTGTGTGTGTGTGTGTGTGTGTGTGTGTGTGTGTGTGTGTGTTAGCCACCAGGCAGTGTAAACCTTCGCTCTACATTCATGTCTCTGCTAAAGTGACACCCTGAAAAAATGGGGAAAAAGGGTTGTGGATGGATGGATCCTGCAATAAATGGTGAACAAATTAAGCAAGATCAAATCAACAATCTTGAATGGAAGGTGGACTGCCCACAGCTTACCATTTCCTGATACAGAATTGAAGTGTTCTAATCACCATATTGCCATAAAAAAGGCAATGGCAGTGACTATCTTTGACATTCCATAACTAGGGGACTTGGTGTATTACCGTCATCTTTTTGATCCTCAGGATTATTGTGGAAGATCACAGCAGGCAAGTTCAAAGTCTTCCTGCTAGCCTTTTCATGGCCAAAAATAACCATAGAGTTTTTTTGTATGGATCATTGTTGTAGTAGTATTATTAATACCATATGGTAATTCATCACATGTAAAATACCTACACAGCTGGCTTGATTCCCAAAGCTCTGTGGAAGTCTTGGCATACATTGGATCCTCCCCAGTGCAGGAACACAGAGTTGTGCATCCAAAAATCAGTTGTCTATCCACATTGTCTGCAGTTTTTTTTTCCTCGAACATCCACTTACCTAATTATAGAAAAGATAAGTGCACTATTAGGGAATATTTTTCTATTATTAATTGTTTTATTGTGCTTTCATTAATGAATGATTTCCAGGGAAGCTTTTTCTGATTTTCTAGGGCATCCTTCATGCAAGCCTGAAAAGTCTTGGCAACTGTGGATGTACGTTTCTGCATAAAATTTCCTTCTAAGTGTCTTCTATTGTGTGAGAGTCCCACTTTGTGGTAGACTGACATAACTGTACATTTTCATCCAGGAAACCAAAACAGTGAGGAGGAAAAAGCTCTCTCCTTGCCTGCCTTGTGCAGAAGCTGGAGGTCAATATGCATGCCTTAGAGTCAGAGCAGCCAAACACTATATTAAGAGGGTCCTTAGTCCCAAGAAACCTCACAAAAAAGAGCATTGTTTCAAGAAGCTCTGAGAGAGGACTGTTGAGAAAGATGCTCTTGAGAGAGTGGAAGACCACTTCAATAGTAGCTTATAGGTTTAAAGCTGATACTACTGTTGAAATGGTTGCCTAGGCTCAGCAACTGTTTTATCTGCCAGCCTTTTGTCTGACCCCTAGGGGCCAGGTGTATTGGCAGCTTTTGGCATGTTCTCAAACCATGGTACAGATAATCTGGTCATGGGTGTTGCATTTGCAAAATTTCCTGTTTTTGGTTGCTGCATAGAAATGTTTCCATGTGGTAAAAAAGAATCTAGTGCTTCCAACCATATTATTTAAGATATGGCCAATGGATCACAGTTACCAAAATGATGATGCCACACCATTCTTTTTCTGTAGAAGCTTAGGCATTTGATCAGTGTATGCCCACATTGCCACACACCCCAGCGATTCTTATACTTCACACCACACCATGTAAGACCTTAAGAAACTTGTGGAAGAACATGCAATGCAAACAATTTTACAGAAGACCTCTGCTTTGCCCCTCCCCCCATTTTGGGTACCAAGGTCATAAAAAGAAATGGGAAGCATCAGATTCTTCCATGAAGAATGAAAAAAAAACCTTCACCTCCCAGATGGCTTGCCCTTCTCGCTAATAATAATAATAATGATAATAAAAAAAGAAATGGTGTTTTTACTAGTTTCATTCCAGATGTCTTCTTTGGAGAAAACCTCAATCCCAAGATGAAGCACTTCAATTGAGAGTTGATTGAGATGTCTGATATAAAAGCTGGGCTAAGCTTGAATAACCCTAACCTACCCTGCTAGATGCACTTTTTGTGGTCTTTGAAAATACATTCATGGTGGCATCCTTTAAACTGGACAACCAAGAAACCCCACTGACTCTCTGCAGTTGAATAGGCCTCCCAGTATATATCTCAGAACCATATAGCTGCCCCTGCCATAGTTTTTCTGGATGCCATGAGATGCTCCAAATTAGCTACATGCTCCTGCATATTCCCAGATAACATGGAGATTAGGGTACTAGATTGGTATAGGAAAAAATGTATGCGCACACTCACCTGCAGTTATCTTCAGGGTTGTCAGTTGACAGACTTGCAAGGCAAAATACCAAGTCAATATGCTGAAGTATATAGAAGAGTAGCTTTGTAAATAATATTAATATTAAATATTAAAATCATACTGTGAAGATTCAGATTTCCAGATTAGTGCCTATGGCAAAACAGGAGGGTGAGTACATTAAATATGGGTATGATGTTGTTGACAGGGCATCTAGAGCAACAGCCACTTGATTGGTTATTAGAAGATATGCATAGCTGACAGTTCATCTCTTGACAGTGAATTTTATGTTGCATCTAGTTCATGTGCCCTCTAGATGGGAGTCTCCTTTTTGATCCCCTCAAGAAATCTTCAGAAAGCTAGAAGAAAAATTGGGGCTTTGGAAACTGTCAAACAACTTTTTTGGTGTCTTTTTCTCATCTATAGTAGAAATTCTGTCTAACCTTTGCACCTTCTACAGATGTCTGACCAAGCAGTATAGAGTCTTCAAAAAAGTTGGAGTGGCAGAGCATGAAGGGACAAAATTAGTAGGTCTTCTGACACTTGTTCTACATGGTCTTCTAAGCAATCTTGACTTGGCAGAACTACCACTTCTCTCCTTTCAGCTCCACAGATTAGACCTCTACAGTGGCATTTGTGTTAAGTATTGTGTCCTTTTGATTGTGTGACTAGACAGTTAGAGAGTTCTAATCTCACAGCAGTCAACTTGTGTGTGATGGTGGGACCATAGCATCATCACTGGAGGATTCATTCAACAACTGTTCTCATTTGACTGTAACTCCTGAGAAACATTTACAGGGCCACATGACTCCCATATCCCCTTTTTAAGTGTAACCCTGGCCAGTGGATGGGGAATAGAAAATTTACACCAAGTCTGGCACCCATGTCCTGTATGGATATACATAGCTTATAAATGCCTGGCCTTCAATGTCCTGTTTGCATACATGACGCTATTGTCCTTTAAGGAAAACTAGGATAGGCTGAGAAAGACCTCCCCCCCTTCCCAGACATTAGCTTAGCAACAGTCTATGAGCATCTCCTCCCCCTCCTGACAGGTTGACTGACCTTCAGGAAAAATTGGTTAAAGATTGCTTCAGGTGGAGCTTAGACATAGTTTCTTTGGGTTACCAAATAGAATTCAAGACCCCACTGCCTTTGGCATGCTTGTTATTCCAGCAAATCAAGTGGAGTTGGCATTACCCCTCCTTCCATACTTAACACTGGGATCCTACAAAATGTAGCTGGGGAGGAGGAAGGGAACCATTCTTGCTCCCTAAAAAGACTGTCCATGGAGGCCATTCTATGCTTATTGGAATTGAGTCTGATCTTAAGGATGCCAAAATTCAGAGTGCTAACCTTGTAATAATTTTCCCTTTACCAATACCCAGAGCAACCATGGTCACTCTGGACTTCAAAGATTTCTTGTTGCACTTTCCTGTATGCACGGCTTGCAGGAGGTACCTCTTGTTCAGGGAATGACTTCCATCTCCAATTTGTACATGCCCTTTTGGATTTTCACTGCTTCCAGGGCATTCATGATATTTTTGTTTCCAGTGGTGAAATTCCTGAGGACCAAGGGAGTTCACATCTGTACCACTACCTGTTTCAGGCTCAGTCTGAAGAGAAGCTGCAGGAAAACCTTCAGCTCAGCCTCAGCTGCTTACAGAATTTGGGGTTTCCTTAAATCTTCCAAGGCCCAATCTGATCCCCAGTACATTTAAGTTCTTTCTAGGAGCCAGCCTGGACATTGCATTACATTGCATTGTCCAGGGCCTTCCTGCCACCTGATTTGTCTAAGGGAGGTTTTCTTGCAGCATTGTCGCAATGTTCATGACAACAAGGGTTTACTTAGACGTAGTGTATATGGAATCCATCATACTTATCATACCTCAGGCAAAACTTTGTATGCAAATAATCTAGTGCCATCTGAAGAACCAATGGGAGCAGTAGTGCAGTTCTCTAGAGGAGCTACCCATCCTTTCAGCAACCAGAAGAAATCTGTCTGGTGGGCTGCTCCAATGAAAACATATATGCAGACCCCCCCCTTCAACTTTCCCCCATAATTTGAAATGTTTGACAGACATAACAAACAAGACATAGTGGGTCACACACCTGACAGTCTTAAGAGTGCAGACAGTGATCCCTCACTCAGAAGTTGCATATCAGCATCATGTAGATGCAGGCCATAATTCTGGCTCTTAAAACTTGGAAGACTGTTTTGAAGCCAGGAGTCCTGTCTAGTTCTTTACCATGAACAGTACCACAATCTTGTCACATAAATAAGGGTACCCACTCATTCCCCCTATGTAGATTAGTGATGCATACCTGAAAGTTTGCATCACTGTCACAGTTAAGTCTTAGGCGATCCTACTTATCCTCACAGCTTAACAGGACAACAGACACCCTCAACAGAATGCTGATCAACAGGTACAAGGGGTATCTTAATAAAGCCACCTTCTGAAGGCTAGCAGGAAAATGGAGAATACCAGATTTGGATCTGTTTGTTTCCACAGATAGCCATAAACTCATACAATTTTGTTCAAAAGTGCTACCCTTGAAAGCTTGGGTGATGGGTACCTTGCCTTTCCTGTATATCTTACTCCCTTTGCTACCAAGAATGCTGCAAAAGGTGCAGATGGAGAGGTCCATAATGATTCTGCTGATTCTGTTACAGCCCACATAACACTGGCCATATCTACTGGTGCAGCTAAAGAAGGAAACAACATTTACCATACCTCCAGTGATATACCTACTAACACAGAAAAATGCACTGATGAAGCCAAACCTCAGCATGAACCAATTAATCCTCATTCCTCTGAAGCACCTTTTTTTCCTGAGGATGCTTAAAATATTGAAGGAAGCCAGAAATTCTTTCATACAAAAATCATATCTGGAAACTGGAGAAGATTCTCCACTTGGTGCACCAAGAAGGACCAGAACCCTAATAAAGAAGGGAGTCCTTTTCACATTAACAAATTTAAACATCAATGTGAAATTCTGTTAAGAGGATAGCAGTATAAGTGTAGTGGAACAGAGGATTCATTCTTTTCACGTAGATTGCTGCTGAAAACCGCAGACAGTGTTGTGACGACCGTGCCCTGGCCCAGCAATCAAGGAGCCTCAATCCTCACCACTAACACCAGGGAGGTCGCCTCAAAAGAGAGGAAAGGATAACTAATACACACAGTGAAGTACAATTTCCCTTAAGTGCACACAGAGATCACAGTCAGTCAAGGGCTGGTTGCTCCTTTGCTCACCAGGTCCCCAATAAGACTCTCCACTGGCACAGCTATAGGGTCCAGGTCTCCACCTAGCCAGGCAAGCTAGGACCTCCAGTACCCTCTCTGTCCAACCAGTGCTTCATGTCCCTGCCAAGTAGCTGACACAACACACACACACTTTGAGATAAGTATTTATACAACTTCACAGACACTCTTGGGAAAGGCTGACACAGATTCTCCAACTGTGCCCCTTTACCCAGACTATATGGTAGTAATTACTGCCACCACCCAGCTAATAATATCAGCTACTAAAAGGCCCTTAAAAGGGTGTCCAATTTTATTTATTTTATTTTTATTTATTTTACATTTGTTGACCGGGCTAGTCTGGCTGGATACATGTCCATTTTCAGCAGAGGCCCGAGGAGAAAAGCTCCACTATATACTAAGTACATTACATAATAAAATTTACTACTCTAAGTTAAAAGCTAAGATCAGATCTTACAAAAAAGGAAAGATAATTTAAAAGGAACACGTTTACTATAAGCAGTTCATTAAATATACACAATTGTACAAAAAGTACATACTTAATCTCAAAACAGTGAAAGAAACAAAACTGAGGAGGGTAGAGAAGAAAAGAGTGGAGGGGAGACAGGGTAAGAGAAAATGGTTAGTCAGGTGTATTGCAGGAACACAGCCAATGATTTTGGAAGTAGTGTTTAAGTTTTTGTTTGAAAAGTGGCAGGGATGTGGTCAGAGTTATGTCACTAGGTAGGAGATTCCAACTTTTACCTATTGTGTTAGTGAATAAAGAAACACCTGCTGTGTTGTTTGCCTTTATAGATTTTGTCATGAGTTTACAAGAGGAGCGAAGTGAGTTGAGATTGTTGTAAGGGATTAGAAGTTGAGAGAGTATAGGGGTGTTGTCAGGTAGGTATAAAATGTTGTGGGCTATAGTGAGTTGAGGAATTATAAGGTAGTTTTGAAATTCTAGCCAGCCTAGTTGTTTTAGATTTAGACAATGGTGGGTCCTAAATGGGTTACTAGTGGCGAAGCGAGCTATGTTGTTATAGCAGGTTGTAAGTTTGTTGAGGTTACTTTTCTTAAGGTTTGTATAAATAGGGGAGGCGTATAGGAGAGTTGATAAAAGATGAGATTGTGCAATTTTGATTCTAGTTGCTGGGGTTAGAAAAGGTTTGATGCGATAAAGGGATCCTATTTTTCTGTTAACTAATTTGATGTTGTTGTTAATGTGCTGATCGAAGGAGAGATTATTGTCAATGGTTATTCCTAAAAGCTTTGTAGTGAGATCAGGTGAGATGAGAGTACCGTTATTTGAGGAAATGGTAAAGTTTAAAGGGGGGGATCGAGTGGTGGGGGAGAAGAGGAGGAGTTTTGTTTTTTTAGCATTTAGAAGGAGAAACCGTTTAGAAAACCATGTTTCTACGGAATTAAAGGTATTTTGGGTCAGTGAGATCAGTTCTGTAGGGGATGGTGCCGAGCAGATAAGGGTAGAATCATCTGCGTATTGTATGCAGGTTGCTTGAGGGATAGCAGTCTGTAGATCGTTAATAAAGAGAGAACAGAAGTGGACCAAGAATGGAGCCCTGGGGAACTCCGATGGAAATGGGCAAGAGTGATGAGATATGGTTTTCCCATAATACTGCTTGTTGTCTGTTGTTAAGATAAGATTTAAACCACTTAATGGCGAATTTGTCACAAGAGAGAGATTCAAGAATATTGATTAAGAGAGAGTGGTTGACCATATCGAAAGCTTTAGAGAGATCAATGAAGAGAGCGGAAGAGAGTATTGTTGTTACGATTTTTGTTGATAGTGTCTACGAAGGAAAGAAGGGCAGTGGTGGTACTGTGGTGAGGTCTAAAGCCATGCTGACAGTTTGCTATTATGTTGTGAAGAGAGAGATAGTGCACAAGTTGCTGATGAATACATTTTTCCATGATTTTGGCTAGGGGTGAGAGAAGGCGATAGGTCTAAAGTTAGAGAGGCCAAAGGAGTTACCACCTTTATGTAGTGGGATAATATAGGAGATTTTCCAGATGTCAGGGATGGTTCCCTCTTGGATAGTTCTGTTTATAAGTAAGGATATAGGGTAAGCTATTTCTTTGGCAGCTTTTGAAGGAAGAGAAGGAGCTTGTCTGCAGAAGGGGTGCAAGGTTTCAGTTTGTGAATGAGTCTATATATGAAAGAAGTAGATATGGGTTTTAGAGAGAAGTTAAAGGAGGAGTTAGCTATATTATTTGGAATATAAGAGTTGTTGGTGTTCATTTGTTTGGCTAGGGATTGAATAGTTTCAGAGAAAAAAGAGTTGAAAGCATTAGCAGTCTGGAGAGGGGTTTCTGGGTCAGCATTAAGTGGGGATGGAGTTTTAGCAATTCCTGGGGAGAGAAGTCTATTTACTGATGACCAGAAGTATTTAGAATTGTTAAGATGAGTTTCCTGAAGTTCACAGTAGTATTTTTTCTTGTCAGAGATTATTGATTTTTTAGCTAAATTTCTAAGCTGGCGAAATAGAATTAAATCAGGGTTTTGTCTATGGCATCTCCATTTTGTCCATGCTCTGTTTCTAGTTTGAATGATGTTTTTAGTATTGTTGGTAAGCCATGGGGCTGTTTTGGTTTTTACTCTAATAGAACGTTCAGGAGCATGTTTATCAAGTATGGATAAGAAGGTAGTATTGAAATATGAGACTGCCTCCTCCAGGGAAGTGATTTTAAGCAATTCCAATTGCATGCTCTCAGTTCAGCTTGGAAGAGGTCTATGTTAAAATGTTTGATGGATCGAATTAGCCTAGTATTTGGGAGGTTAACACATTCTGATTTTTGTCTAGTAATGTAGGTTAGGGAGTGGTCACTGACATCGTCCGGCATAGTACCTACTTTATACTGTTTGTTTACTTTATTTGTGAGTATCCAGTCTAATATACTCTCTCTCTTACTGGGCTTATGGACCCTTGTAGTTGAGGTAATGGTTTGGGTGAAACCGTGTAGGTTAATATGAGAGGAGGGATTGACATCATTGATAGTGTTCCAATCTATGTTAACGTCACCAAGAATTATGGTTTCTTGGGGGTAGGTAGTAGAAACCCAGCTTAGAAAGTCTTCTAATATTGGAATGTTGTTGCCTGGAGGAAGATACACGCATATAATGTAAAGGGCTTTTTTGGCATTTAGTTGGAGTTTAATAATGATGGCTTCTATTTTGCTATCTTGGTTTGGACATGCTGGTTGGGTAGAGATGTTAAGTTGATTCTTGAAAAGTATTACTCTTACAATTATTACTGTGTAATAATAATATCCAATGGTAGTATGACTAACAGTCAAGGCTTACTTTAGAGTGGCCTATTACAATAACCTCTATAAATATGCAATGTACTCTAGAGCTTATCTCTATGCAAACCAGCCACATGTAGAAGGTTTTAAAAATATTTAATAATAAATAATTAAAACACAAGACAAAACTACTACACCACAGAGATATCTAAGAGTTCATATATCACACAAAAACTTAAAATAATACAGTAGGACAGGTCTGATTTCAAAGAAAAACACCTAATTAATCTTTACTAGCTTTAACTATTCCTACCAGAAATCACAGTGCTAGAAACTTACATGTGAGCTTAGGAAGAGTACTGAGTTAGATATCCAAGATCAAAATGCTTCCCAGTCTCTTGTGAGAAAATAGTATTTAAACATTACTAACAAACATGTTTGCTGGATCCCTCCCAAATTACATCATTTTGGCACTTGGGTTTTCCCAGGCAAACAAACTGCATTATTCAGCAATCTAACACCTGCTCATAAACTTAACAACAATAGAAGACATTTCACGTGTATATTCTAACAGAAACCAGAGCAGTAAAGTACCATCCACATGTAAATTCTGGTCATAAACTTTAGCCAACAATTGTCATGAAACTTTCATCCAGACTCACTGGAGCCGAATTCTAACATGAAAGGGTCACAACAGGCATCACTGGGCCAGTAGAGTGCAACATTGTCACATATTTTGCAGTTCCACATTTCACAATATTCTTTTACACTCAAGAAAACATGCCTGTATGTTTACATTTATTTGTAAATGCCAGAATTATATATCAAATTCTATTTGACTAGACTGGCAGCCTTCGCTCATCTCTCCCAATCGTCACAAGTGTCTTGCCAAGTTTGGGTGAAAGTGAGCAAGGGAATTTGTCCTTTTTTCATAGTGTTGTTGTATGATCTTGAAGTTTGTATATTTATAGTTGAAAAGCTATGGAGGCAAGGAGCAAGCCCAAGCCCCACTTGGCAAAAAAAAAAAAAAAATCTTGTTTGTTATTTTTATTGTATGATCAATGTTTTGGGCTTGCAATGTTGAACCAGGATGGTAGCATACATCAGCAATTCAATACAGACACAAAGCATGGCTGCCAATGGTACTTTAAGTACATCTTCCCCAGTGAATTATTTGTTGGGAAAGCAGTTCCTTAATGGTTTTCTCCATCCCCATCCACCAAAGAGAGTTGTTGCCTCACTTTGGAACTTCAGAATTTTGCTTGAGAATTTGACTTTGGACTCTTAAGACTGACGTTTATGCTTCATTTAAATAGTTGTCCTGGAAGACAGCTCTTTTAGTAACTCTTATCTCAGCTAGAAGGATATCAAAATTGCAAGCTAAATGTGCAAGGAACCTTTTACAGTGTTTTGCATGGGTAGTGTGAGCATAATCCTTTCATACCAAATGTAGTCTTAAAAGCAACCACAAAGCAATGCATTTAATTGTTGCCCTTCTTTTCCAGTGTAGAGGATAAATAACAAGACGAGTTTGCACTGGTATGTCTGCAGGTAACTCTGTTACTGTATTGGCATACGTATGGACTTTAGACAGAGCAATTTATGTTTTTCATATGGATCACTGTTACTGTAATATTGAGTAGTAGGACTTCTGCCACAGAAGGCCTGACATTTGGTCTGACTTCTATAGCTTAATACCCTTCACTTTCTAGGCTGGGCAGATGTCTGCCTCCATAGGACACCAGCAGGATCCTAACACATAATCTGCAGATGCTTGCAGATTATGTGTTAGGATCCTGCTGGTGTCCTATGGAGGCAGATGTCTGCCTCCATAGGACACCAGCAGGATCCTAACACATAATCTGCAAGCATCTGCTCAAACCATCTTTAATTCTTTCTTGCCACAGTACAAGTTACACAAAGAGCTACCTGCATCATTATTCTGGCATTTTTGGCCTGTTCCAGAATTGACAGGGATAAGTAGCCCATTGGGGAAAACATTTTCTGTTTTTTTTTATTAGAATGCTTTTTATTGAAATTGGTTTTGTGGCTCTTTCTCTCTCTCTCTGGTTCTGATATGCTCTTGTGAGACAGCAGAAAGAGGGACAGAGTGGGATACACACACACACACACACACACACACACACACACACACACACACACACACACACACACACACACACACACACACTCTTGCATCTCCCTACATCATTTCCTGTACACACATACACATCCACCCCCCTACCTACATCATTTCCTACACACACACACATATGCAACTTCCTACATCATTTCCTCCACAGACACACACACGCAAACATGCACTCCCCAGCACTACAGTATCTGTTACATTTTGATCACCTCCTACAGCAGGACAGCATTCAGTTTATCTTACCTTGTTTGATGGCCTCATCATACATAAGGAATCATATCCGTGACTCTTTAGCACCCATATTCCCTTCATTTCACTGGCATTGGAAATTTAAATATGTATGTGTCTGGCTTTTTTCTCACGAGGCCATGGAAAAAATGCCTAGCTTCTTGTCAGTGAGGGACACACCCACAAAGACGTGACAGAACCATGGAGGGAAAGACCAGGATGTGCGCGCACACACCTCCCTACATCATATTCTCCACAGCGCGCGCAAACACAAACACATGCACTCTGCAACACTATGGTATCTGTTACATTTGCTCCGCTTCCTATAGCAGTACAGCATTCAGTTTATCTTACTTTGTTTGATGGCCTCATCATACGTAAGGAATCTTATCCATTACTCTATTGCACCCATATTTCCTTCATTTCGGTGACATTACAAGTTTAAATGTGTATATGCCTGGCTTTATAGTATTTAAAAAGAAGCTGTTTCCACCTAACAGTCTCTTTCTCTGGTTCCCAACAAGTGACGCTGATGCATCCATTCTGGGTCACATGAGCAGACCTCTCTGCACGTCACCTGATAAAAGTGAACAGCACCACAGGGGGATAAAAACAAAGAAAACCAAGCAAATCTGGCTTAATATGTTGTACTATGCCTCTGTAGGCATGGGAAGTAACTAAATGCATACATCTAGATAAATACACAAGTAGAGTTGCATTTTAATAAAAAAAAAACTAAAAGTAAAAAATAAAAATATAAGTAAAAAAAGGGATGACAAAATCACAGCAAAAAGATGACCAAAGCCAGGGCTTCTATTTAAGCTATTTCTAGCATCAATGAAAGACTATTCCCGATAACCCATCTTTGACCTGCCCAAGTTGAACACTTTCTTAAAGGTCCCAAAGTTCAAAATGATAATGTTTCACCCCCCCCCCCCCACACACACACACTTATAACAATTGTTTCTTCAGGCTATGATCACACTTTGTGAAGAATGCCTATTTACACTTTCTTAAGGCTATGATCATACTTTATGTGAAGAATGCCTATTTACACTTTCCAGTTTATGGGGACCACAGATGCTTTCCTCAGATTTCAGGTAGAGGGATCCCATTATCAGTTTCTATCCCTGTCCTTCTGTTTGGTTCCTGCACCCAGCACATTCACAAAAATGACTGTATCCTGCAGTTGTTACTGTAGAATCAAGGATTGCCTCATTCACAACCTGTCTCTAGAGGAGGTAGACAGTACTCTGAAATTTGCAGTAAACTGCTTCCAAACCTTAGAGTTTTCATTTATATCCCTAAATCAAAATTAATATCATCTCAAGGGGCGGTTTTTATAGCAACCCTCCTAGTCTACAGCAATTGAAAGGCCTTCCTTCTTCGGGAAAAGGAATTCTTGGTTGAGTACTTCCATGAAATCTCCTTGAAGAACTGTGTAACAACTGGAAACTTTCTGTAAGCACCGGTTATGACATCCCCAGTTTTAATGCTAACCTGGTGAGGCTGTATATGAGGAAACTCCAATGGTAACTCAGAAATACTTGATCATGCTCTGCATCCAGTAGGAACTGGAGTGATGATCTAACTAAGTTGGCCAAAACCAGGGGCTACCTTTCAAATAGGGCCTTTCTAATCATACCCCAGCTGTAGATGTTTCAGATATGGCCTGTGAAGCTCAATCAGGACCTAACTGTTCAAGGCAAATAGGACTATACACAGAGAGGGAAACAGCAGTATAAAGGAGATGCTGTCTCTAGTTCATGCACTTAAAGCATTCATGTTAATTTCAAAAATGGGAGTTCTGCCATGTTTATGGTCAACACGACAGTCACAAGGTCCATAAACAAAGGAGCAGACCCCCATGAATGGATGTCTCGCAGAAATGCTTTTCTACAGATAATTTACAAGAATAGTGTTCCAGAGATGGACCTGTTCGCTTCTGTGAATAACAAACAGTTGAGGAAATCTTCCTTTATCCTGTCCGTCCACTTTAACTTGTAAGTTATCACCATCAGGTAGGGCCAACCCAGCAACCCCAGATACTTTGAAATGCTCAAGCTCCTTCTCCACTGCTGTGATGCACCTGTTTACTTTGTACTCCTCTGATTTAGTCTGCCACCTGAAGCTACAAGGATGCTCTTGTTAAGCTTGCAGCAAAGTGGGCTTTTAACTATTTATTTTATTCTCTAATATTTAGCATTTATAGTCTACTTTTTATTCATTTTCTTTTGTCTTACTTATTCTTCCTCTAAATAATAGAGAAAAGAAAAAAAAAAACTTTCCATTTTCTATCCTTACCTCACTCCAGCTAGGCAGGTGAGCCTAATCATATATAGTTGGCTTTTTATTTCCTTTCCTTATTTGATTCAGTGGTAGTTTGTAGCAAACAATTATTGATTTTTTTGTTGCATTTCTTTTATTTTCTAAGTTTGCTGTTTATTATGAACAAACAATTACGTTTTAAAGTGTATGTCTGTAGCGACCGCAAGATCATGTCCCAAGATACCCATTTAGATTTGTGTGCTATGTTTGGGACTGGGACATTTAGACTCCTGCTGTGATATTTTTAGGGCCTTTGGCCCACATTCCTTGTAGGAACATAGGAATAAGCTGATTTCTGAACTCCTGATGACAAGGAGAAGGAGAATAAAGAAGAAAAGAGAGAACAGCACAAGTGCATGCTCACAGAAGGCAGATTATTTTTAAAGTTATTTTTATATTTGGGCTCTTCTGTATTCTGATTACAAAGCAAAAGGTCTGCTGCCATGCTTGTTTAAAATGCCCTGACTGCGTTACCATTTTTTGCAGCTTGCTATAGTTGCTGCTGCAGTTGCTAACAAGGTAGCGGCTTTATTTAATACTATCATATTCAAAGTACAGCTTCAGTGTAGAAAGTTCACAAGTGTTGGTAGCATTTTTTGTTAGATTCACTGAAAGAAAGTAGACAAGAGTATAAGGAGATGAGGTGCATGGCAAAGAGAGAGGTGGCGAAGACTAAGGATAAGGCGTATGAAGAGTTGTATAAAAGGTTGGACACTAAGGGGGGAGAAAAAGACCTGTACTGAATGGCTAGACAGAGGGACTTAGCTAGTAAAGATGTGCAGCAGGTAAGGGTGATAAAGGATAATGAGGGAAACACTCACAAGCAAGGAGAGTGTGTTGAGCAGATGGAAAGAGTACTTTGAGGGGTTAATGAATGAAGAGAATGAGAGGGAGTGAAGGTTGGATGATGTGCGGATAGTGAATCATGAAGTGCAGTGGATTAGCAAGGAGGAAGTAGGGATAGCTATGAAGAAGATGAAGAACGGAAAGGCTGTTGGTCCAGATGACATACCAGTGGAAGCATGGAGGTGTTTAGGTGAAATGGGAGTGGAGTTTCTAACTAGATTGTTTAATGAAATCTTGGAAAGTGAGAGGATGCCTGAGGAATGGAGAAAAAGTGTTTTGGTACCGATTTTTAAGAATAAGGGTGATGTGCAGAGTTGTAGTAACTATAGAGGGATTAAACCTGCTCAGTCACAGCATGAAGTTATGGGAAAGGGTAGTGGAAGCTAGGTTAAGAAGGGAGGTGATGATTAGTGATCATCAGTATGGTTTTATGCCAGGAAAGAGCACTACAAATGTGATGTTTGCTCTGAGAGTGTTGATGGAGAAGCACAGAGAAGATCAGAAGGAGTTGCATTGTGTCTTTGTGGATTTAGAGAAAGCCTATGACAGGGGGCCTAGAGAGGAGTTGTGGTATTGTATGAGGAAGTCGGGAGTGTCAGAGAAGTATGTAAGAGTGGTAAAGGATATGTACGAGGGTAGTATGGCAGCAGTGAGGTCTGCGGTGGGAGTGATGGATGCGTTTAAGGTGGAGGTGGGATTACTTCAAGGATCAGCTCTGAGCCCTTTCTTATTTGAAATGGTGATGGACAGGTTGACAGACGAGCTCAGACAGGAGTCCCTGTGGACTATGATGTTTGCAGATGACATTGTGATCTGTAGTGAGAGTAAGGAACATGTGGAGGAGACCCTGGAGAGGTGGAGATATGCTCTAGATAGAAGAGGAATGAAGGTCAGCAGGACTAAGACAGAATATATGTGTATGTATGAATGAGAAGGAGGATAGAGGAATGATGAGGATGCAGGGAGCAGAGGTGGCGAAGGTGGATGAGTTTAAGTACTTGGGATCAACAGTTCAGAGTAATGGTTAGTGTGGAAGAGAGTTGAAGAAGACAGTACAAGCAGGATGGAGTGGGTGGAGAAGAGTGTCAGGAGTGATTTTTGACAGATGAGTACCAGTAAGAGTGAAAGGGAAGGTCTACAAGAGGGTAGTGAGGCCAACTATGTTATATGGGTTGGAGACAGTGGCATTGACAAAAAGGCAGGAGTCAGAGCTTGACGTGGCAGAGCTGAAGATGTTAAGATTTGCACTGGGTGTAACGAGGATGGACAGGATTAGGAATAAGTATATTAAAGGGTCAGCCCAGGTTGGAAGGTTTGGAGACAAAGCCAGAGAGGCAAGATTACGTTGGTTTGGACATGTGCTGAGGAGGGATGCAGAGTATATTGGGAAAAAGATGCTAAGGATGAAGCTGCCAGGTGACAGGAAAAGAGGAAGGCCTAAGATAAGGTTTATGGATGTGGTGAGAGAGGACATGCAGGTGGTTGGTGTGACAGAGCAATATGCAGAGGACAGGAAGAAATGGAAACAGTTGATCTGCTGTGGCGACCCCTAACGGGAGCAGCCGAAAGAAGAAGACACTTTCATATAAAGCAAAACATATTTGATCTGATGATGTCAATTTTCATTCATTCCTCAACATATGGGCTCAGATCCAACTTGGCCATTACTCCAGCTTGTGAAGACCAGCAAACTGTCGAGCCCCTTTCCTATCCACAATGCACCATGCCAAACATTCCTCAGATCTTGTTTGCCGCTTTAGCAACCAGACATGGTTGACTACTGCTCTCAAGCAACCATTTTAAAACATTACTTTTAATTGCTTTCTGTTTAGTAAATCCCTATTTAATAACTTTGTACTTTCCGTCAAGTTTTTGCTAGTCTTCATCTTTACTTTCCCTTATACACTTGCGAGTGTATTCTCGCTACCATTGTTGGCTGGCCTTTCCTACCCCCACATACCCCCTTCTGTTAAGGGTGTTAGACCTTTTTTCTTTCTATTTAAACAAAAAAAAATGGCTAGCTTATTTCTCTGTTCTTTCCTTTTTCTAGTGTCAGTATTTAATTTGTTACAGTCTGAGTAGATATCTTGGTTCTTTTGCTGATATTGGGCTGTTTATTGAGTGTCACCTGTAGCTATGTCTGAAAAAAGGCCTTAAAAATGTACAAAATGTGGGCAAAAGATGCCATTTACCGATGCCCACTCTTTATGTGCGAACTGTTTAGGGGCTTAGCACCTAGACCAGGACTGTGACATTTGCAGTGGGTTCAACCCCAGAGCTCCCACAGAAAGGAAAAACAAATTAATATTAAAAGGTTTATTACCAACGCCTTTTTCCCAGGCCAGTGATGGAGTTCAATCTGCCAAGGCAAAATTGAAGTACCCTTCAAAGAGGTCCATATTTTCAGATTTCATAGCTTCGTCTTCTTCGGAACCAAGAAAAAGAAATCAAAACTGGATCCAACAGGCCCTGGGATTCGAATATCCTTGGATCCAATCAGGTATCTGCCAAGTCCTTCCTCTGATCTGACAAAATACACTATAGATCCGAAGTCCTTGGATCCTAAGCCATTCCCTCGTACTCTGTATTCTTCCACCAAGGATCTGGTACTGTAAAGGGTGAACTTCCACTTTCTGGAATGGCACACTATGTCTCCTTCAGTTGTGTCTTCTTGTTCCTCCAGAAGCATCATGGAGGCAGATGTGGAAAGGATGATAAGGAAGTTTTTCACTGACCAATTTCAGAAGAGAATCTTCATGGTTCCTACCCCCTCAGGTCAGGAACACCTTCCATCTACTGCTCCACCGATAACTCCTCCTCTGACCCAAACTGTGATGTTAGAGTCCTTGGATCGGAGCTTTCCAGGCCCTTCTGTGTTGCATCAGAAGACGGCTTTTTCTTAGGATCTGATTGATGTTCATCGTGTTTCACTGTGGCAGTCATTACACTTGGGTTATCCTGCTGACAGGCGACCTGCAGTCGGCCCAAGTTCCAAAGTCTTGGTCCGGCATTGGTTGCTGTCGCCTCTTCCTTAACGTCAGTGTGCCAGGGGTATAAAAGTTGCAACCGACGCCATTTTCTTCAGTCTTTCTTGCTGCGCGGTGCCCAAAGCAAAAGCAGTTCGCAACTGCCGGTCGGCCGACTCCTGAGATTTTCAAAATTGAATTTCAGAACCGAAGTCTTCAATAAAGCTAAGTACCTCATTGGGGAAACTTTTTCTTTCTCCAGACCGATGTCAGTAAAAGTTAATAATTGTATTTCTTGTGGGAAGCAAATACCTCATAAGGACTTTCACTCTTACTGCATTCCTTGCCTAGGCCTTGACCACAACGTTACTAGTTGTCGGTTTTGTGCTAGATTCAATAAACGCACTATTAAACGTCGGTTTGATTTTGCTTTACATTATTTTGGACGAAGATTTAATTACATAATGCCGTCGGAACAACCGACGACCGGAATGTATAAAAAACGCAAAGACAAAGAAAAAGACAGGCATCCGTGGTCCAAAACCGACGACGAAGCCTCTTCTAGGCCAGTTGCCGGTTCTCAGTGAGGTGCTTTCGCAACCCCTGACACCTGCTACCTCAGAGCCACAGGCCATAACCAACAGCCACGTGGAGACACAGAGGCCTGTGGAAACTCAAGGTATTGGGCCTACGGAAACTATACCCTCAGATAGGTCTGGAGCAGCTGAGCAGGCACCGGCTTCTGAGGGTGTTTTCAGACCTTCACAGCTTACAATTAGAGCTACTACAGCAGGAAAGGCAAAGTCAAAAACACCATTAAAGACAAGGAAACAAGTGCAGCATTCTCCAGAACAGTCATCCATGCCAAAGAAACAGATGCTTAAAATGGCCGTAGACCTTATTACTTTAGGGGCTCCCATCCCCCACCTGACAAAAGGCCTAGGCAAGACACTGATTATGATTCCTCTGATCAGGTTTCGATTTCCTCTGATTCTTCTTCTGACCAGGGCTATTCTCTCCCTCCCTATGAGGACCCTGATGCTGAAGAGTCCATTCCTTCAGCCTCACCACCTGAGGATTACTCTTTTGGGGAAACCCTGCACAACATGAGGGAGCATTTCCATTGGGAGAGCCAGAATTACTCAGAATCCAAGAAAAGGCTCAGAGATTTCCTTTTATTGCCTCAGCACAGGCC